>NC_083774.1:444320-459320 GCF_963514075.1 Conger conger | reverse complement strand
TGGAATTCACTAAAGCAGTCCAGGAAGATTAGTCAACTGAAAAGTAAATTTGTCAGTGCAGTACTTCCACAGTGTAAAAATGTGGTTGCCTCTAAATCGGATTGGCTACAAAAATCCCTTGCCTCCCTGCCCCAGTTTGATTGCTTAGGTCTTAACAGTAGAGCTGAGTTCTGATTGGCCTTCCTGGTGAAATGAGTTCTGATTGGCCTTCCTGGTGAAATGAATTCTGATTGGCCTTCCTGGTGAAATGGGGGCAGGGTAAACGGTTGGTGTAGGGAGGAGTGAAGCTCTCTGTCTCAGATGCTGCACAGGAGGAGAGGTCAGTGGCTCTGCTGGTGAAACAGAGCCTTGGGGAAAAGGTCTGGAGCGCTCGGATGCCTTTTAATGGCGCAAAACTCATGCAAATGAGAATTGTCATTTGGTATTATGTCCCATATTTGACTCTTATGACACAGTTGCGTCAAAGTGTGCCAGGCTTATTTGCATCCGAGCGCTCCAGGCTTCCCTCCGCTTAACATATTTAGTGTTTCTGAGAAGCAGTGGATGTGGATTAGCGCTCTTCACTGGGAGACACAGCACTGTTGTTGTTTGCCTGCAGGGGGCGCCAGCTCGGCTGAGGCGCGGGTGTTCCGGGAGGCTCGGGGGCGGGGCAGCAGCGAGCCGCACATCAAACGGCCCATGAACGCCTTCATGGTGTGGGCCAAGGATGAGCGCCGCAAAATCCTCCAGGCCTTCCCCGACATGCACAACTCCAACATCAGCAAGATCCTCGGTGAGACCTGCCTCCACATTCAAACACAGTCACACACAGTGAGATCAATACCACAGTCACACACAGTGAGATCAATACCACAGTCACACACAGTGAAATCAATACCACAGTCACACACAGTGAGATCAATACCACAGTCACACACAGTGAAATCAATACCACAGTCACACACAGTGAAATCAATACCACAGTCACACACAGTGAAATCAATACCACAGTCACACACAGTGAAATCAATACCACACAAACAGTCACACACAGTGAAATCAATACCACACAAACAGTCACATACTGAAGTCAATACCACACAGTCACATACTGAAATCAATACCACACAAACAGTCACACACAGTAAAATCAATACCTCACAAATACAGTCACAAATGGTGAAATCAATCTTAGGGGTTGGAAAAGGTGAGCATTGCTGGGCTGAATGGCCTGTTCACTTTATTAAGAGTGAAATCAATGATTGGGGGCTGTGTAATGTGTTGATAATATATTTTCAGTTGTACTTCATATTCCAGCATACATTAGGCTGCCTTAGACTATGAGATTGTTGGTTTGATACATTTAAATGCATGTTAATAACGAGCAGAAACAGTAGGCCATTAATAAAACATCCCAGAACATTTAAGTCATTAGATGGCCAGTAATGTACAGGACTGAAGACCTGAAACTGGATCAGCACCGTATTTTGTTTGCACTTCATTTTTGAAATCATTTTTAGATGAAAAAAACAGCTCTGTAGCCTCGTGCTGTGTGTCTGATTGAAACCCTGCTCTGGCTGAGACCCACAGAGGATGGGATTCTCCTGTAATGAATGTTAATTATATCAATAGCGGGGGAAAGAGATATTGCTTAAAGCAGATGCGGCGCGTGCTAATTAATTTTACAGCCATTTTGGCTAATTTGAGTGTGTGCTTAATCAATTTAGTCCTGCTATGCCGATGTTAACTGATGCGTATTGTGATTGCAGAAGTGTGCGTGGTTCTGCTCTGATATTGTAGTGGGGGGGTTATTTGCTGCTCGCGGGATTTACTGCCTGTCAGCGCGGCGGTGTTTGTTATGAAAAATGAAAGCGCTAAATGGGTCTCTTCCCTCAGCACGGGAGTCCATAGATCACCTCCACTAAAAGTGCTGTCAGCCGGCCTGAAGTGCGCGTCCAAAATATTTACAGGCCTGGTGTTCCTGTTATACAGCGGAAGGGGAACCTGAGGAGTGTACGGGCGGGTTTTTATAACACAGCTGTGGACGGGGCTGGGATCCACAGAGCGTTTAGATGACCATCGGCATTCCTGTGCGCTTCCTTTCCTCCGTGCTGTGTTTATCATCTGTGATCAGAGGCTGCAGCTGTGCACAGAAACACACACACACACACACACACTACACACACATACACACTGTACACTATACATGCACTGCACACATTATACACTCTACATGCACTACACACACTATACACACACTCAGTGAGCACTTTATTAGGTATTTATTAGACTTACAGTCCCCTCCAAAAGTATTGGAACAGCAAGGTCAATTCCTTTGTTTTTGCAATACACTAAAGACAACTGAGTTTGAGGTCAAAATATGTACATGAGATCTAGATTTATTGGACTGACAGCTGTCTCTTGTTGCCCAGATGTGTCCTGTTAGATTGATTGGTTGAACAATAAATAGTTCTGAATGTCTACCTTTGGTTTTAGCCTTGGGTTTTGCCTGTGAAGAGTGCATTTGTGTTCGAAAATATAAACCAACATGAAGACTACAGAGCTGTCTTTGGGAGAAAAGCAAGCCATTTTGAAGCTTAGAGAAAAGGGAGAAATTGCTGCCGTAGTGAACAACAGACATCGAACAGGTCGACAAGGAAAACAACTGCAGTTGATGACAGAAACATTGTGAGAACTGTGAAGAAAACCCCCAAAACATCAGTCAGTGACATCACAAACAATCTCCACAGGGCAGGGGTGAAGGTATCTCAATCAACTCTTCAAAGAAGACTTAGAGAGCAGCAATATAGAGGCTATACCACAAGATGGAAACCACTCACCAGCAGTAAGAATGGGAAGGCCAGATTACAATTTGAAAAGAAGAAATGTTTTATGCACTGATGAGACCAAGACTAACCTCTACCAAAGTGATGGAAGGGATCTGCTCATGATCCAAAACATACAAACTCATCTGTGAAGCACAGTGAAGGAAGTGTCATGGCTTGGGCTTGCATGGCTGCTTCTGGAGTGGGCTCACTAATCTTTATTGATGATGTAGCTCATGATGGTAGCAGCAGGATGAATTCAGAAGTCTACAAAAACATTCTGTCTGCCAACTTATGGAGAAATGCGTCCAAACTAATTGGGAGGAACGTCATCATGCAGCAAGACAATGACCCTAAACACGCTGCCTGATTTCATTAGGGAGAAAAAGTGGAAGGTTTTAGACTGGCCAAGTCAATCCCCGGACCTTAACCTGATTGAACATGCATTTCACCTCCTAAAAACCCCCGAAACAACCCCCCGAAAGCCTGGAAAAGCATCACAGAAGAAGAATGCAACAGTTTGGTGATGTCAGTGGGTTGCAGTTATTGAAAGCGAGGGATATGCTACCGGATATTAAGTGTTATTTACTTTCTTTTACTTAAATACTCTCTGTTCCAGTACTTTTGCTCACCTAAACATTGGGTGATCTGATACCAAAGGTATTTTATAAGTAGTTTAACACATCAAGATGTAAATACCGGGAAATAAAAGCTGGAATTCTGTGTGTGTTTCCCCACAGGCTCCCGGTGGAAGTCCATGACGAACCAGGAGAAGCAGCCATTTTATGAGGAGCAGGCCCGGCTCAGTAAGATCCACCTGGAGAAGTACCCCAACTACAAATACAAGCCCCGCCCCAAACGCACCTGCATCATCGACGGCAAGAAGCTGCGCATCGGCGAGTACAAGCAGATGATGCGCTCCCGCCGCCAGGAGATGCGCCAGTTCTTCACCATGGGGTAGGTACCCCTGACCCTTACCCTCTGACCCCTACCACTGACCCCTGACCCTTACCCTCTGACCCCTGACCCTTACCCTCTGACCCCTACCACTAACCCCTGAGCCCTACCACTAACCCCTGACCCTTACCCTCTGACCCCTACCACTAACCCCTGAGCCCTACCACTAACCCCTGACCCTTACCCTCTGACCCCTACCACTAACCTCTGAACACAGACAACCAGCTTCAGCCATGTGACGTGTATGTGAATGAACGGCTGTTTCGGGGGTTTTTGGAGGGCGGGGATTCGGTCTGACTGATGTTACATGAGGAGGGGAAGCAGAGCCGTGGAAATATTGTTTTCCTGCTCGTGAATGGAAAAAAAATCTTGGTGTGAAAATACACAATAATTTGATCATTCTTTTGGAATATATAGTTTGATGTATTCTTATGGTTATGAAGAATGAACTGAATTCAGGAAAAAGTACATTGATTCCACCTTGTCTTTCACATTGCATAAGCCTCCATAAAACTGTCCTGTTTCCCCCGGAGTAAAGATCAGAAGTGGGCTCCCACTCCACAGAGTTATTCTCCAGCGGGTTCTACACCGTTATTCACAGAGTTATTCTCCAGCGGGTTCCACACTGTCATCCACAGAGTTATTCTCCAGCGGGTTCTACACCGTTATTCACAGAGTTATTCTCCAGCGGGTTCCACACTGTCATCCACAGAGTTATTCTCCAGCGGGTTCTACACCGTTATTCACAGAGTTATTCTCCAGCGGGTTCCACACTGTCATTCACAGAGTTATTCTCCAGCGGGTTCTACACCGTTATTCACAGAGTTATTCTCCAGCGGGTTCCACACTGTCATTCACAGAGTTATTCTCCAGCGGGTTCCACACTGTCATTCACAGAGTTATTCTCCAGCGGGTTCTACACCGTTATTCACAGAGTTATTCTCCAGCGGGTTCTACACCGTTATTCACAGAGTTATTCTCCAGCGGGTTCTACACCGTTATTCACAGAGTTATTCTCCAGTGGGTTCCACACCGTCATCCACAGAATTCCCGGGTTCCACACGGCAGGGCTGCACACAAACACGACTACAGGATTTAAAACCAGAGCTTTCATCTAAGGCGTGGCCCAGGGGGAAAAAGTGCGTGATTTATATGATTTATCCATAACAGCACAGCCCTATAACAGCACAGCCCTATAACAGCACAGCCCTATAGCAGCACAGACCTATAACAACACAGACCTATAACAGCACAGACCTATAACAACACAGACCTATAACAACACAGACCTATAACAGCACAGCCCTATAACAACACAGCCCTAAGGCAGCACAGCCCTAAGGCAGCACAGCCCTTTAGCAGCACAGACCTATAGCAGCACAGACCTATAGCAGCACAGCCCTATAGCAGTACCAATAGGCTCCCTGCTCTACCTTTGTGCCTTTCTGCCATTGACTCCCTGCTCTGTGGCTAAACATCTCCCTCTCATTGGTCCCCTTGCAGGCAACAGCCACCAATCCCCATCAGCACCAGTGGAGGTGTGGTCTACCCTGGTGCGATCACCATGGCGACCCCCACCCCCTCCCCCCAGATGACATCAGACTGCTCCAGTAACTCGGCGAGTCCAGAGCCGGTCGTCCCGGTGATCCAGAGCACCTATGGGGCGGGGCCACTGCCCAGCCAGCCAATCAACGGGCAGGACCACATGGACCTGTACGACGACTACGAGGAGGAGCCCAAGTCAGATTACAGCAGCGAAACTGAGGCCCCCCCTCCTGTCAGCACGAACTGACCCCCCCACACCACCCCCCAACACCCCAAAACCCGCACACACCTCCCCAACACCCCCACACCACCCCCCAACACCCCAAAACCCGCACACACCTCCCCAACACCCCCACACCCCCACACCACCCCCCAACACCCCAAAACCCGCACACATCTCCCCAACACCCCCACACCACCCCCCAACACCCCAAAACCCGCACACACCTCAAAACCCGCACACACCTCCACAAAACCCCCACACCCCCACACCACCCCCCAACACCCCAAAACCCGCACACACCTCCCCAACACCCCCACACCACCCCCCAACACCCCAAAACCCGCACACACCTCAAAACCCGCACACACCTCCCCAAAACCCCCACACCACCCCCCAACACCCCAAACCCGCACACACCTCCCCAACACCCCCACACCACCCCCCAACACCCCAAAACCCGCACACACCTCCCCAACACCCCCACACCACCCCCCAACACCCCAAAACCTGTACACACCTCCCCAACACCCCCACACCCCCACACCACCCCCCAACACCCCAAAACCCGCACACATCTCCCCAACACCCCCACACCACCCCCCAACACCCCAAAACCTGTACACACCTCCACAACACCCCAAAGCCTGCACACGTCTCCCCAACACCCCAAACCTACAGCAATGATCCTGGGGCTCTGAAGACTGTGAGTGCTAACTGACCCCCACCCAAACCCCAAAACCCCTAAACCCCCAAACCCCCAAACCCCCAAACCCCCAAACCCCTGAACCCCTATGCTGCGGGAGACAGTGATGTGATGTGTTCTGGAGAAAGAGACTAGTGAGACCAGGGACAAAAAAGAGGAAGGAAGACTGTTAAGAAGAAAATGGAAAACAAGAAATGGATGGAAAGAGATGAACTCTTTTTAAAGGTTTCCTCTGGAGGCTGGACACAGAGTTTTGCCTCTTGGTCGTAAGTGTGAAGCAGCTTGATTGTTTTATTTTTATTTTTATTATTTTAATTTTTGTTTTGTTTTGTTTTGTTCATGGATATTGTACACAATTAGGTCATTGCGTGTAATAACGTCAGATTTCAGGACTTGAAATTTTACATTTAATATGAATCCACAGCTGTCGGTCTTATCTCATGAATATATACGTGCCAGTGTGTGATTTTCTCTGGAATGCTTTCGGTAGCGGGTTCTGATCCCTCAGGAATGCTGTGCCAGCCTACAGCTCGTGAATGTTTTTAATCTGAACTATTTAAGAGAAAGGACAGAGAAACAGAACACGTCTACAGGTGTGCTACAAGCAGAGAATGCATCAGATTTTCGTTATTATTATTATTATTATTATTATTATTATTATTATTAATGTGTTTTAATTTTGTTCAGTTCAGTTTTGACTACAGATGTGCCAAACACAACCTTTCTTCAGTACACGCTTCTTAAATTTTTGTAGTCTTAAATTAGACACTGCAGAGAGTCTTAGACAGTCTTATATCTGAAGTAAAAGGCCTAACAAAGTGAGTCTTAACTCCACCCTCCTGTTCAGTCTCACCTCCTGAAGGTCTTACCCCCTGAAGGTCTTACCCCCTGAAGGTCTCACCCCCCTGAAGGTCTCACCCCCCTGAAGGTCTGACCCCCCTGAAGGTCTGACCCCCCTGAAGGTCTCACCCCCCTGAAGGTCTGACCCCCCTGAAGGTCCTACACTCCTGAAGGTCTCACCCCCTGAAGGTCTCACCCCCCTGAAGGTCTGACCCCCCTGAAGGTCTTACACTCCTGAAGGTCTCACCCCCCTGAAGGTCTCACCCCCCTGAAGGTCTTACACTCCTGAAGGTCCTACACTCCTGAAGGTCTCACCCCCCTGAAGGTCTCACCCCCTGAAGGTCTCACCCCCCTGAAGGTCTGACCCCCCTGAAGGTCTTACACTCCTGAAGGTCTCACCCCCCTGAAGGTCTCACCCCCCTGAAGGTCTTACCCTCCTGAAGGTCTCACCCCCCTGAAGGTCCTACACTCCTGAAGGTCTCACCCCCTGAAGGTCCTACACTCCTGAAGGTCTCACCCCCCTGAAGGTCTGACCCCCCTGAAGGTCTTACACTCCTGAAGGTCTCACCCCCCTGAAGGTCTTGAACTCCTGAAGGTCTTGTCTGACCCCCCTGAAGGTCTCACCCCCCTGAAGGTCTTACCCTCCTGAAGGTCTTATGCTCCTGAAGGTCTGACCCCCCTGAAGGTCTTACCCTCCTGAAGGTCTTACGCTCCTGAAGGTCTTATGCTCATGAAGGTCTTACCCTCCTGAAGGTCTTATGCTCATGAAGGTCTTACCCTCCTGAAGGTCTTATGCTCATGAAGGTCTTACCCTCCTGAAAGTCTTATGCTCATGAAGGTCTTACCCTCCTGAAGGTCTTACGCTCCTGAAGGTTTCAATGACGGAGGCTCAGCTCTCAGCTCCAGGGCTGATTTGAGCAGTGAGGGGGGCAGATCTGGACACATTACAGCCTCACACTGCTGCAGTCCGTGTTCTTAAACGTCCCACGCCCGAGTGGGACACCTACTCTAAATTCCTCGATCTTAAAATCTATTTCTGCACTTAAGTATGTACTGTACAGACACTTTAAATCTTAACAGACACAGAAAGTCTTAATCTCTGAGAGGCAGATCTAATTCTGAGCCTTGTTCCAGTCTTAAGAGACACAGCGGCCTGTTTCCAAAGACGTGGCGGATGTGCTTCTGCTCAACACCACGAGTGTTACAGGTCCCTGCAGAGCGGGCAGTCCCAGGTCTCTCATACAGAGCGGACTAGCCCAGGTCTCTCATACAGAGCGGACTAGCCCAGGTCTCTCATACAGAGCGGACTAGCCCAGGTCTCTCATACAGAGCGGACTAGCCCAGGTCTCTCATATAGAGCGGACTAGCCCAGGTCTCATACAGAGCGGACTAGCCCAGGTCTCTCATACAGAGCGGACTAGCCCAGGTCTCTCATACAGAGCGGACTAGCCCAGGTCTCTCATACAGAGCGGACTAGCCCAGGTCTCTCCTACAGAGCGGACTAGCCCAGGTCTCTCATACAGAGCGGACTAGCCCAGGTCTCTCATACAGAGCGGACTAGCCCGGGTCTCTCATACAGAGGGGGGATTTCTGCATCATGAAGTGGTGGCAGTGTGTTGCTCATCTCAGGGGGCCCCAGCTCCGGGGCGGTAAAAGTCGCTGGCCGTTCGGTGGTCTTGGTGTGAGAGGGTAGAATGAGGGAGGGTGTGTGGGGCTGAGGAGAACGCGTCGCCTCAAACGCACCTTTATGATACTCCAGTCCTCTAACCGCACGGACTGTACAGTGTGTCCTTCAGCCAAGAGCGTCATAAAAAATTAATAAAAATAAAATATGTATCTGCCGTTTGGATCATTGCTGTTTATCTGCTGGTTAGGGTTATCTGAGTTACTGCTTCACATTCATCAGGTCCTGATGGCTCTTATTCCCATGCCCTCGCAGCATTGGCTGTTGTATTCTGATCAAATATACACTGCCCTTCTTTAGCAAACTGTGTATTTATTAAGGTATTGAAGCGTTTTAACATTTCAGAGTCAGATCTCCACAATATCCTTGCTTTTTTAATGTCTTTATGGTTATTTTTGTGTGTTTTGGATGTGTGGAGGTTGATTTCCTTTACAAACGGATTTATTCTTCCCCATACAGGCCGATGTTTAGTGGCTCATTTGTGTGGCTCATATTCTGCAGGTGGGTGCTGTTCTCGGGACTGAAACCTGACTGCTTGTTTTACAAAAAAAGAGAAACTAGTTTCAGTCACTCTCACAGATGCATTTCATAAGTGTTCTGAGCACTGGATATAAATGGTATTTATATCAGGTCTGATTAATGTGAAGCTGTTCTATAAACAAAAAAAACAAAACAAGTACAGTACTCGTGTGAGCTCGTCTCGCAGTCGCCAGATTTGAGGAGTTATTCTGTTTATTTATGCAGAGATCCTGTTCTGAATGGACACTTTGTGTCGGCTCCGGGGCTGCGTGGCAGCCTGAGGCGAGGCGAGGCGATCAGGTGTGGAGAGACACTGGCCAGCCCAGGCACACCAGACTCCAGAAAGAGTTTTCTTCATCCCTTATGTTTGAGCTGCACATTGTATTTAAAGCGATATCGTACATATGGTTTATCGTGTTTATTCGCCCGTTTGGCTCTAAAGGTGTCAAAAAGATTAACGGTAAAATGTTAACCCGGAATTAGAGGTCAAAACAAGTTTTTTACCTGACAAAATTCACCATCTCATCATAGGGTTTTTTTTTTATTGTAAATATAACACGAGAAAATAGATTTCTATTTTTGTTCATGAATATGTAGTGAAGTATAAGTTATGTATTTTACCGTTTGTTTTGTTACATCAGTGTATGTTACCCGTGAATATGACACGTGCCTGACCGCGCGCCTGTCGCTGGGATGGTTTTGCTCCTCACTTGTTTTTTGTAAAAGCAGCCCAATCTCATATTGGCAATGCAAACTTTTGTCTTATTTTAAAAACTCCCAAGCTATCCCGGCAATGTCAAAAGATTCCTTGCAGTGGCTGGTATACACAGCAAGCACTTAACGTGTAGATTTTTCTATACAGAGTGTGTGTTTACAAGTAAAGTAAAGTAAAAAAATAAAAAATAATCATAAATGATCTGATCTCATTCGCTTGAGTGGATAGTTGTATTCTAAGCAGTAGTAAAATTGTAAAAAACAAATACAGATATGCATGCATTTTTTGCATATGTTATTTTTTTGTTTTTTAAATTATGGAAATGAATGGGTAATTTAGTGAGGTTTGGTGAGCTTGTAATATGGGCCATGTGCAAATATGTCTGGGCGTGTTCTGCACATTGCAGAGCTGCGAGCGTTCCTGTCAGCCCAACACCGTCTCAATTCTGACCTGGCGTTACGTTAGCACGTTAGCCTGGGCGGGTACTCGCCTGCAGATTCTCCTGCTGGCTTTTACTTTTTATTCATAATGGTCTTCGCCTGTATATATATATATATATATATATATATATATAAACAGAAAAACGAAACGAAGGCAGGTCGATGAAGACGAGTGTGTAAGCTGTTACTTGCAGTATTTACTGTAACTTTTTTTCCCCTGACATTGAAATTTGTTTGTGATGTATATTGTGATATTTTGTGTTAATTTAATCAGCACAATTAACTGACATGCTAGCTGCTGTTCTGTAGTGTGAGGGTTTGCTGGCGGCACTACCCGCGATGTCTTCAGCGGTACTTTGTGTTTTTATTTTAGCTTCTCTGCAGCAGCGGCAGCAGCAGCTGTGGCCCGGGCTTTGATCCGTGGAGAACGGTGGTCTCAGCCGGTACCACAGCCCACAGCACGGTGCCGTTTGGCCGGTACCACCGCCCACAGCACGGTGCCGTTTGGGCGGTACCACAGCCCACAGCACGGTGCCGTTTGGGCGGTACTTTAGACAATACAATTAGTGTCTGTTGCTGCTTTGAAAGGAAAAAAATGTTTTAAATCTGAAAATGTAAATAGTTTATCAGAATATCTTGTACAGACCAGTGTAAAGTTTTTAATTGAACTTAAAAAAGGTTGCCATAACATTTGTGTTCATGACCTTTATACAGTACAAAGGACTGCTGTTTGCTAAGGATATTATTGTTTAAAAAGTTTTTTTGGTTTGGCTTCAAATGTAAACCAGCAAGTCATGGGTTTTCATGTGCAGTATTGTGGTGAGAAACTAAAGGTAAAATAATTCTACAGTGGTACACACAGAGACCTGTCTCAGTGGACGTACAGAGACCTCCTGTTATCTTAGTATTAATATATCAAAGACGAAGCACCAGTTGAGTGACACCTTAGCTTTGTGTACAAATCCTTTGGTATGTTTTCCCATGGGTTGGATTATTGACATTGTATTGTATCACCATCAGAATGTGTATTTGCATATGTACATATGTACACCAATTCAGAATGTGTATTTGCATATGTATGGATATGGACGGATCATGGATGGGGAGGGTAGGTATAGCTCATTTTACCTCAAAAATACCCTCCTTTTCCGAAAAAGAAAAACCAACAACAAAAAAAAACGTTTCACCATCACTCCATCTTTTGTACTGCTGTTGACACAAACAAATTAAAGATACATTTTGTTTTAAGGTTTGACCCTTTTGTATTCTTGAACATACAATATTTTCTTTGTGTTTGCTTTAAATACAGTAGCCTATTTAAAACAGTGGTGGGGCAGGACCTACACAGCAAGGATTATTTTGCCTTTTATAAAACAATATCTGCCAAAAGGAAAGTCAAGGTAAAATAGCACATCTAAAACATGAAAACACAAATAACTTGTGACATTCTGAGTAATACATGAATTTCCTCAAAGGCTCCAAGATATTATTATTAATATAAATATTATTATTATTTTTTACAGAAAGATTCAATCATTTCCTTATTTAACTAGTAGAATTTATATTTGAAAATAAAGCAAAACGGTTGTAATTGCAGAACCAATGCTCAACTCAAGTAGAGATTAAAATTTTCAATAACTTTTTAATCATTTGTATAAATATACAAATTTGATTTGTACCGGCACATTTTTTCAGAATACTGGCCAGCAGGTCTGCATGGATTTTGGAAACCTTTTAGATTCAAAAAGATAACGATGCTATTATAGGCTAATTTAGGGGACATACGCTTGGTTTATTAATATGGATTTATTAATATTCTTCCCGAAAATATACTGCGAACTGCCAATAACGCTGGGGATATTAATAGTTGTTTAATCGTATCATGGCAAATTTTGAACCTGAACTTCCTGCTTCCCTTTCGCACGTGAGCAATTAGTAACACAGAGACACGTCACGTTCAGTTTTCGTGATTGCTAAATGTTTGTACTTTTCACTCTTTCTAAGTGATGAAACCACATCTCTATATGTTTTCAAGATACATACGTTACTACATTCTACCTGTGTGTGTTCGGTACTGGTAGGAATTATATCTTAATCGAGAGTGTTGTAAGCTGTAAGACTGACAAAATAAATATTTATTTATGGTATTAATGGTATTAATGGTAAAGGTAAGACTTCGGCTTGAAGATATAATTATGAGAAATGAACTAGCCTAAAATCTACACAGTTTGCTTTAAGGTTATATGGTTTGTACGAAATCGACCTGAAATTTGACACAGATTAGCTGCCAATCACATTCTTTTTTTCTTAAAGGTCATTCAACAACCGCAGAAAATTAGTCGACGTTAACAAATGAAATTGCAAATAATTGTAGCCTATATCTGAAAGTGAAAAACAATCTACTCTTAATATGCTATAAATTAAACACATTTGCCACGGCTGCATAAACATGAAGCGCATGCCTTTGCTACTTCTAAATGTGTGACTTCAGGTAAAGGAAAGTAGGTGTAAATATACTGAACCCGCTTCTTTCTTATACCAGGTGATATTCTGGGTTCATTTTCCTTAATTTTGATGAATACTGTTCAATTGTGGAGAAGTATCCCAAATAGTCGGATCCACAATGCCTTAATGCAGTCGATGTAGCATCCTAAAGACGTTCATTGTGAATGGATTTTTAAAAAGCCTCGGCTATACTGAGTTCCGACTTTGCGGAAAAGTCAGAACTCAGTATAGATTGAAGGGTCGTAACGTTATGGAATGACCTGCGCATTTTTTCAGCTTTAGACTCACCGATGACTGGCTACCAAGTTTGCCTCTAATGTCAACTGCCAGCATCACTGTCTTGACGTTATGACAGTTATATTAGCTTTATTATATTCTTCCATTTTAATAAAACTATAATTTGTGTTTTCCTCTCGCTGTGTGTTCAGCTTTGGTGAACGCGATTGAGGGCACGGTGGGGAATGCAGTGGTTTGCCCTGCGCGCGCCGGGATCAGCCGCCCGTCTCGGAGGAGTGACGTCGGCGGAGCAGCGCAGACACCCTGCGGCAGGTAAACACTCAGAAGCCGATGGATAGTGAGACCCGTCTCCGCCGTCTGCCTCCGGAGCCGGAACAGGTGGTGCAGCCTTGGCGGATGCACAACGCCGCATGCTGCTTGTGTGTTTGCTGTTGGACTCGGACCGGCCGTGTTCCCCCTGCTGGCACAGGCTGCCGCTGCTGTTAACCGCAGAGTTAACCCTGTTTAAACGGCACGGCTGAGATCCGCAGGGTTAACCCTGTTTAAACGGCACGGCTGAGATCCGCAGGGTTAACCCTGTTTAAACGGCACGGCTGAGATCCGCAGGGTTAACCCTGTTTAAACGGCACGGCTGAGATCCGCAGGGTTAACCCTGTTTAAACGGCACGGCTGAGATCCGCAGGGTTTGGCACTGTTTAAACGGCACGGCTGAGATCCGCAGAGTTTGGCACTGTTTAAATTTCACGGAGACTCTCCCTGTGCCCCAGGTCGTTATTCATAATTATGGTATCACAAAGTTTGATCTGTGATTGTTCTATGTTGGGCCACAAAAAAATAATAAAAATAAATAAATGAAAGGTCGAACTCGGGATAAAGAAGAGTATTAACTCGAGTTCCAGCAGTGCGCGCGCAAGATGCAGCTGCCTTTTACCGCCGGGAGCCAGTTTAACATCCGAGCGGAGAAGAATATAGACCAGCAGCCCGGATAAAGCACACAAACCAAGCAGCTAATATAGATCTGAAATATAAATAACAGGTATATATTCATATAAATATTGTTGACAGACACTCCGTCGAACAGTTGTGTTTATGGATGGATTTTGAATTTGCTGGTGTGACAGGACGCCGCAGGCCCTGGTCTGTTGTGTGCTACGAGTACAGTATGACAAATGATCGAGGATAAAAGTGTGGAAAGGCACTGTTGTAAAGCCATCGGAACGCGTGTTTTGTTCTTTTCATCAATCATTTGTATTCGCCAGCGCAGTAAGCCCGTTCTTCAGGAGGGCGTGTGAAAACGCCGCACTTAAACTCAAACAGCGCGGATAACGGGCGGCTCTGCTCGAGCCTCTGGCGCGAGGTCCTGGCGCTGTGTGGAAAATTAGACGCACGCTGCTGCGCCGTAAATCGTATTATAATTCACAGAGCTCGCGTCAGGAGAGGAACACTGTGTGTGTGTGTGTGTGTGTGTGTGTGTGTAACTGGCATCATCCAGAGCAACTGGTGTGAGTGTGCGAATGTGTGAATGAGTGAGTGTGTGAGTGTGTGAGTGAGTGTGTGAGTGAGTGAGTGAAATCATGCTTGTGCCATTGCCATATTATTTTTCATTGATTATAATAATTGGTATGTGTCTCCTTCATCCTCCTCCTTACGGTTGAACACGTTTTACTGTCTGTGGCGTGTGGGGGGTGGGGGTTAGGGTTAGGGTTGCCCAGCTGTGGTTTGGTTTCTCATCGGATGACAGACTAGCAGTGTTAGCATTGTGCTGTGTGGGGTTGGGTGGGGATGGGTGGGGTGCATTGTGGAGAAGTGTAAAATGGTGTCATCTCAC
>NC_083774.1:429320-434320 GCF_963514075.1 Conger conger | reverse complement strand
CTAACCAAGACATACAGTAGTGAAACATTAAGTCTGTTTTCATGACTAAGGTTTTTAAACCTAAAGGAGTTTCCTCCAGGAGTTCAGTAGTATTTAAGGTGTCTGGGTGCATACCCAGCCATGCGTCTCATTGGTGGACGAGGCTGTCTCTCATGAAGTAACCATAGGAATTGTTTCAGAGTGCTGCACTTCAGACCTGTGTCAAATATGTAATTGTTTTGGATTCAAATACTTATCTCTGCTCTATTGGTGCAATTGTGCCACCCAAGAGGACCCGCAGGTGGGGCTCGCAGAGTGTTGTTGCATTGGTTCTGATACCCCAGACAAGCACAGTAAAATATGTACAAGTATTTCACCCAGGTCTGCCTGCACATTGAGACAAAAATGTCTCCATCTCGTAGAAAGGTCAAAAGCCAGTCAGAGCGTTCGCAGGAGTTGATTTGGAAACGTATTCTAAATGCTGTGCCTTAAAAACAGCTCCCAGTGACATGAGTCGGATCTCTCTGAGCTGTGGTGTCACGTCAAAAGAGAGTCCTGAACGAGCCTGGTGTGCTACCTTGCTTTGAATGAAAAATTTACATTACTTACATATTTACATATATGAGGGGTGTTGCCATGACGCTAGCATTCGTGGGCGGAGCATTACTCGTTTAATAACCGTTATTACAAACTCCTTTCAATAATGCCGCATGAAAGCGCCTCCTTTCGCGTGCACAGAGGAAGTGATTGTGGGTAAAACACCGCGATTCACTGCGTGCTCGCTCCGCTTTTCTCCAGAGGCGACAGGAACAATGGCGTCACACTAGTCAGGTTATGCAGGGGGAGGGATGAAGTTATTGTCGGTAATGAACGAGTCGACGAACAAGATTTGAATGAACAGAAAGATTAAATGAGAGCGGGAACAGCGAACAGGAAGCAGATTATTGTACAGCAAACATTGTGAATATAGGCCCATTTAAATGCTGTGTATTGTACAACATACGTGAATATATTTAAATGCCGTGTATTATACGACGAACGTCTACATATTGAAATGCCGTGTATTGTATAACAAACGTGAATATATTGAAATGCCGTGTATTGTACAACCTAACGTGAATATATTTAAATGCTGAGTATTGTACAACGAGTGAATATATTTAAATGATGTGTATTGTACAACAAACGTGAATATTTCAATTCCATGTATTGTACTACAAATCTGCATCCCTGTCTGTCTGTGGTGATCTTGTACTGTGGGCCTGAAATGGCACTGTGGGCCTGAATGTCCCAGACCCCCCCTCTAACACCCCCTCTTCTGGACCACTGCTCATCCATCATATTTATTTAAAAGATTTTTTTTTTCTTTTTAATTCTCTTTTTTTTCTACTGGAAAATGATGAATGAATGAATTTCTCAGTTTTTTTCTGTTGAAGTAAATCTAATCTAATCTAATCTAATCTAATCTAATCTAATCTAATCTAATCTAATCCTCCAATTCACTCACCGTTTCTTTTTCTTGCACACAAGATATTAACAAAAGCTGCTTGTAGTTTATTTGGCAGGAGTGATTGTGCTAATGAAAATTTTTTTTAAATAAAAAGTTATAGTATATGCAGTTTGGTCAAACCAGGCTTGATACAGTGCTTGATACTACTATATTTAGCTTTTGGTTAAACTAAGCAGTAGGTCAGGTGAGCATTGCTGGGCTGAATGTCCTGTTCTCACCGTTATGTTCCGTTCCGTTCCGTATATCAGTTTTGCTAACTAACGTGTTTATCGCTGGCTGTTAGATTTGAGTGAGTTTCAGTGAGATGGTTTTCAGCTTGTCCTGAATGGGTCTCTGAAGCGGGGCTGCTCCTAGCCCTCAGCGCTGTCTGACAAGCGTAACCCAGCGCAGAGGCAGCGCTTCCACAGCCCCTGCCCAATCTGGCAGAGCGAGAGAGAGGGGCTGGAGAAATGTGTTTCCTGATTGAATTACAATCGTTTTGATTGGCTGCTGTGCACGTATGGGTCTAAATTGGGAGGGTGTTGGGTTCGGGGCTCGGTTCAGGCCGGGCCGGCTAATTGGGCTGCATGTTCGTACACTGCAGTAAAATCTCCTCTGACACATTCACACTACCCTGTGTGTTCAGCCACATCCTTTACAGGAGACACGTTCACACTACCCTGTGTGTTCAGCCACATCCTTTACGGGAGACACTTTCACATTTCTGTTTGAGTCTTTTATTACTGAAAGTAATGTGCCTTGGTTTCACTGATTGACATGAGGCGTTAATGGACCGGTAACACTAATAGAAATTACCCCATTATTCAGCAAAACCAATTTAAGTGAAAATGGAAATTTGAGTCAGTTTATTTAACTATAAAAATAAGACTTGGTGTTGGATCCTGTGGCCTTGCTCACCATGTTTAATATTTTTAATAAAAGCATGTCAGATCATCCTTATTCAATAGACTCCACATTTTTCTTATAATATACACATTAGAAAACTGTGGTGGCCCTGTGAGTAAAGTCTTAGTGAATGTCTGTCCTGTTCCTCTCTGAGCCCTGTGAGTAAAGTCTTAGTGAATGTCTGTCCTGTTCCTCTCTGAGCTCTGTGAGTAAAGTCTTAGTGAATGTCTGTCCTGTTCCTCTCTGAGCTCTGTGAGTAAAGTCTTAGTGAATGTCTGTCCTGTTCCTCTCTGAGCTCTGTGAGTAAAGTCTTAGTGAATGTCTGTCCTGTTCCTCTCTGAGCTCTGTGAGTAAAGTCTTAGTGAATGTCTGTCCTGTTCCTCTCTGAGCTCTGTGAGTAAAGTCTTAGTGAATGTCTGTCCTGTTCCTCTCTGAGCTCTGTGAGTAAAGTCTTAGTGAATGTCTGTCCTGTTCCTCTCTGAGCTCTGTGAGTAAAGTCTTAGTGAATGTCTGTCCTGTTCCTCTCTGAGCTCTGTGAGTAAAGTCTTAGTGAATGTCTGTCCTGTTCCTCTCTGAGCTCTGTGAGTAAAGTCTTAGTGAATGTCTGTCCTGTTCCTCTCTGAGCCCTGTGAGTAAAGTCTTAGTGAATGTCTGTCCTGTTCCTCTCTGAGCTCTGTGAGTAAAGTCTTAGTGAATGTCTGTCCTGTTCCTCTCTGAGCTCTGTGAGTAAAGTCTTAGTGAATGTCTGTCCTGTTCCTCTCTGAGCTCTGTGAGTAAAGTCTTAGTGAATGTCTGTCCTGTTCCTCTCTGAGCTCTGTGAGTAAAGTCTTAGTGAATGTCTGTCCTGTTCCTCTCTGAGTTCTGTGAGTAAAGTCTTAGTAAGGACTTGCAGCCTCATTTTGCTGAAGTAATATGCTCTCCTGAGCATAGGTGTAGTTCCAGCACACATTAATGATATGCAGGTGCTGTGATATTTGATCCACTTTTGGGGAAAATGGAGGAGAATTTGTTATCAAGCTGATGGTTCCTGTTTGATGGCTCAGCAGTGAGATAATGCAGCTGTTTGCCTGCTAGAGACCAACTCCAACAGGGGGCTTCCAAAGCCCTTTCTTTTGTTTATTCAAGTAAAAAATATATGCATTGCAGCGATACAATGCAATGCTGGAGAAGGCCAATGAAAGCTGAAGCAGTTACGGAGCTACATCACCCCCTAGTGCCCATTGGCACAGCCATGGCTCACAATTCTGACTGAGCATTGCATGCTAATTTGCGTACAGAAATATGATTGGCTATCATTTCATTTATTGACAGCTTTTCCTTCGCAATTTAGATAGCCAGTTGAACAAAATGTTCTTGTTCTTGTTCTTGTTCCTAGGGGTGTCTTGATCGGACCTATGCTTCATGAGAAGAATATTTTTAAGTATTATTTTTTGTCCAGGTTAACAATGTTAAATTACCAATTATTTTATAGTGGCTACCGTTTCTATTCTAAGCAATTTACTGCATTCAAGTTTTGTATTGTTCAGAATGTAGAATATGATTCAAAGCTGAATGCTAGGTCTGGAATACAGGTGTTTAAATGGAGACACCCAGATGGGTCAATTTCATTGGCTCGCCATTCTGCTTTTTTTCTGTGTAAGGGAGGGGGGTGGGGGGGTTTAGATGTGCTACTTCAGTTAGCGTTAGCGTGCACAGTGTCAGGAGCGAGGAGCCCCAGGGGACCCGCCGTTCCCGGCGTTCCCGGAGCCTGGAATAACGGATCACTTACCTCAGGAAATCGAAGTCGATCGTAGAGTATCGGGCCTGAAGGAGAGCCCAGAGCCCCCAGAGAAAGTGTGAGACCTGCGGGAGACAGAGGAAGTGACTTATCACCGAGAAGAAGTGTTTTATCACCCAGCAGCCTGGTAGCAGGGCTGGGCCTGTTTAACACAGCCTTCTGACACACCCTGGGCACACGGTTTAAAGAGCAGAGGGGTGAGTGTGTCTATCTCTGTCTCTGTTGCTGGACCGTATGAAGCGTTCACTCTCCATCACTGGCACCGTCCTGGACTGGTTCAGGTCTTGCACCACCAACATAAACATTTATTTAACTAAGTGCCTTCAAACCTGACACCCAGGGTTCTGTACTAGGGCTACTGCTTTTCCTTATCTATATGCTTCCACTGGGATCATTCAAACTCTTTATGCAATTCTTTTCTACCAATTTTGACCTGTGACGGTCAATTATCCTCTGAATTGATCATTCTTTTCCCATACTGATGGATGTCAGAGATTTTGCACACTTGTTACCTAATTTTTAAAGTCAAGTCAAACAAGTCGAACAAGATTGACAATTAATTGACTCAATAATAGTTCCGTTAGCCTGAGATAAACTAAATTAAGTAAAATTGTATTGCCAATTTCACTTTGTTTGATTTTATTCACAATAATAGTTTTTGCCTATAATTTTGGCATCTGTGGTTTTTAGAAAAGAATAGATTACTCATTACATTTTTTTAATTGGCATTGTCATGGAACATTTTGAAGTAGTTTTTGACATTTTCACAATTGCGATATGGTTACTTTCTTTCTCATGGAACTTGCCTTCATGTTCCTCTAACACCCCCCCCCCCCCCCCCCCCCCATT
>NC_083774.1:399320-424320 GCF_963514075.1 Conger conger | reverse complement strand
GGCAGTAAAGCATGCGCTACAATAACGGATGAATTATAGATGTGCTAAACAGAGTGTTTCTCTCAGACTCCATTGACTGGAAGCCCATTGCTGGTTATACTAACACACTGGGATTGGTGAGTATACCTTGTAAATGTGCTGTAAAAAACAGTTTTTAATTTCATTTCACAAATCAAATTCAGCCTGTCAAAGCATTTTGACAAGCTGGGGATTGGATGTGTACACACACACACATACATGCACACGCATGCACGCACATACACACACGCACACACACACGTGCGCACATGCACACGCATGCACAAAATCCTGGTCTTGCAAGACTGCTTTCTGGATTCTGTTTGAACATACTTTTTATAGAAATGTCTCGTCAGGTCTGTTGAAGTCTTGGGTAATTGGAAGCCACGGTCGGCTTAGACTTTTTAAAGGAAGTTTGGGAGCACTGGACTGGACTGTAGGGGTTGAGGGGTGGGGGGTTAACGTTACTGCAGTGGGAATGAGAGGGCCAGGCACTCCTCCAGGAGTCTGTGCGTGTTCACACACCTGCATCACAGGCTGTCATCACCAGAACTGCCACTCAATAATGATCATGTCATGACCATGTTACTGCCTGCAGTGGCTCTGTGGTCAGTGTGTTACTGGCTGCGGTGGCTCTATGGTCAGTGTGTTACTGCCTGCAGTGGCTCTGTGGTGTGAGTGTTACTGGCTGCAGTGGCTCTGTGGTGAGTGTGTGTGTTACTGCCTGCAGTGGCTCTGTGGTCAGTGTGTTACTGGCTGCGGTGGCTCTGTGGTCAGTGTGTGTTACTGGCTGCAGTGGCTCTGTGGTCAGTGTGTTACTGGCTGCAGTGGCTCTGTGGTGTGTGTGTGTTACTGGCTGCAGTGGCTCTGTGGTGTGTGTGTGTTACTGGCTGCGGTGGCTCTGTGGTGAGTGTGTTACTGGCTGCAGTGGCTCTGTGGTCAGTGTGTTCCTGGCTGCAGTGGCTCTGTGGTGTGTGTGTTACTGGCTGCAGTGGCTCTGTGGTGAGTGTGTGTGTTACTGGCTGCAGTGGCTCTGTGGTCAGTGTGTGTTCCTGGCTGCAGTGAGCAGGATGGAGCAGCAGGTTTGTGTGCCTGAGGAGTGTCAGTGAGACTAATAGAATCACCGCTGTGCTGGAGCCGGAGCTGAAATAAACATAAGCTCACAGTGCGCCACAGATGCACCTTTATTCATGAGCAGCTGGTAACAGGGTGGACACAGGGATCTGTCTCTCAAGCACTCTGTATGAGCACTGATCTATCCTCTCATGTATTCATATAAGGAATGATCTCTCCTATATTCCAACAAGGAATGATCCCCACTGTATTCCAACGAGGAATGATCTCTCCTATATTCCAACAAGGAATGATCCCCACTGTATTCCAACAAGGAATGATCTCTCCTATATTCCAACAAGGAATGATCCCCACTGTATTCCAACAAGGAATGATCTCTCCTATATTCCAACAAGGAATGATCTCTCCTGCATTCCAAGAAGGAAGGATCCCTCCAGCATTTCTATAAGGAATGATCTATCCTGTATTCCTATACGAATGATCCCTCCTTTATTCTTGTAAAGAAGAATCCCTCTGTATTCCTATAATGGAATGATCTGCACTGTATTCCGATAAGGAATGATCTCTCCTGTATTCTTCTTACTTGCTTCTAATTTTCAGCTCTTACAAACAAATATTTTCTTGTGTACACAATGGTGCAATAATGATACAACATTAAGGTCTGCATGTACCATCTGTCTGTAAAACAAACCAGAACCAGTAGTCTCAAAAGGCTGTTTAGACTCCATTAACAGCAAATCAAAACATAATCTGTTACTAAAATGTTATGGCTAAGTGTGACACATTTACCCCAAACAACTCTGATTTTATTACCGTTTAAGACCGGTTTTAAATTTAAACTCATCATCCTTGCTTTTGGAGAATCGACTTGTCATCTTCCATAAGCGGCAGATTTGATGAGCACCCGTTTAAATCACAAGTGCACATATAACCCGCGGCTCTGACCCGTCTGAGCACTGGCAGCAGATTTAGGGACAGCAGCCCCGGGGCCGCGTTCGGGCAGGAGCAGACGTGCAGCGGAGATCAGAGCGGGAGGGATAACAGGGTGAAGACAAAAGGCCCCACCGACACCACGCTGCTCCTGCTCGTGCGCTGCGTAGATCATTCCCGTTTAAGACGTGGTGCTAGCGCCCTCTCGCCAGCATTCCCACTGCCTCCCGCTCCTCACAGCTGGAATATCCCACCGCTGCCGGAACATCTGCCCCCTGTCAGACACCATCTCACTCATCTCCGCTTAATTTGCTCCTAATATCTGCTACACGGGGAGCAGATGCTGCCGGGGCGCAGGGCGAGGGTTAGTGATGAGGGGCTTCAGCAGACCCCAGCGCTAATGTGTGTAATTACAGCCTGCTCTCCAGCAGCCCTCACTGAGCGCTTCCCATTCAGAACCACAACCTGCGTTCTGCTCTGCTCCTGTGTGCGCGAGATGAGCCGATCCTGCATAATTATCTACAAGAAACCAGCAATACCAAGTTAGTGTCTGATGGTGGGCTGTGTTTGGGGTGTAGATGCTGTGTTTGGGACGTAGACACTGTGTTTGGGGGCGTAGACGCTGTGTTTGAGGTGTGTGTTTGGGGGTGTTGCGCTCACCAGAGAGAACTTGCAGACTCTGACGTAGAGCCCCTGCAGCTCCTGGTCGGAGACCCCGGTGGAGAGCCCCAGAGCCTGCTTGTAGCTGCGCAGGTACGTGGCCAGCCAGTCCCTCTGCAGGCCCACGCTGGGGTACAGGCTGGGGTCCACAGTCTCCACACCTGGGGGGTCAACACCATACAGGGGATTAACATTCAGTGCACAGTCCCCTCCAAAGGTTTGGAACAGCAAGGCCAATTCCTTTGTTTTTGCAAAACTGAATACATGTTGAGATAAAAAAGATGAACCCGAGACAAGAGTTAAGAATTTCAGCTTTTATTTCCTGATATTTATACCAAGATCTGTTAAACTACTTATCACCTTTGGCATCAGACCACCCATTTTTTAGGTGAGCAACAGTATTTGAATTGAGAGTATTTAAGTAAATGAAAGTAAATTACACTTAATATTTGGCCCATTGACGTCATCAAACTGTTGCATTCTTCTTTTGTGATGCTTTTACTGCAGCCTCTTGCAGTAGTTTGTTTCAGGGGGGCTTTCCCTTTAATCTCCTCTTCAGGAGGTAAATTCTGCTCAATTGGCTTAAGGTCTGGTGATTGACTTGGGTGTCTAAAACCTTCCACTTTTTCATCCTAATTAAGTCCTTTGTTGTGTTTTGGGTAGAATTCTTAATTCATCCTGCTGCTACCATCATGAGTTACATCATCAATAAAGATTAGTGAGCCCACTCCAGAAGCAGCCATGCAAGCCCAAGCCATGACACTTCCTCCATCGTGCTTCACAGATGAGCTTGTATGTTTTGGATCATGAGCAAATCCCTTCTTTCTCCACACTTTCATCTTGGTTTCATCTTGGTCTCATCAGTCCATAAAACTTTGTTCCAGTACTTTTGTGGCTCATCTCTGGACTATAATATGTATATTGCTGCTGTCTATGTCTTCTTCGAACGGTTGATTGAAATAACTTCACCACTGTCCTGTGGAGATTATTATATTATGTACTCTCAGTCCCATAAGGTCTGACACCAAAGGTGATCCGTTTCACAAATCTAGATAAAAATACCAGGAATTAAAATCATGTCATCTCTTGTCATGTCTCATGTACAGCTTTTGACCTTAAACTCAATTGTCTCACGTGTATAGCAAAAACGAAGGACTTGGCCTTTGCAGGGGACTGTACCCCTCTAATGTGGGGGTTCTACCGTGACTGTGGAGTGGCACCCACCTGCGAACTCGTTGAAGTGGTTACCGATGTCGAAAGCCTGGTAGTTGTAGTCGGCGTACTCATAATCGATGAAGCGCACCGAACCTGCAGGAGAGGAGCGGCCGCAGTCAGCATGAACACAGGCTTTATAATCACCTGTTAATGAGCATAAACACAGGCTTTATAATCACCTGTTAATGAGCATGAACACAGGCTTTATAATCACCTGTTAATGAGCATAAACACAGGCTTTATAATCACCTGTTAATGAGCATAAACACAGGCTTTATAATCACCTGTTAATGAGCATGAACACAGGCTTTATAATCACCTGTTAATGAGCATAAACACAGGCTTTATAATCACCTGTTAATGAGCATAAACACAGGCTTTATAATCACCTGTTAATGAGCATAAACACAGGCTTTATAATCACCTGTTAATGAGCATGAACACAGGCTTTATAATCACCTGTTAATGAGCATAAACACAGGCTTTATAATCACTCGCTATCATACCTGTGCTTTATACACGCACACATCACCCGCAAAGGCAGGAAGTGACATACAGCTCCTGGCGTACAGCGGTGAGTTAAGGACCCGCATAGTGCTGGGAACGGCCCCTGTTCTGACCCAGTCCGTGCTGTGTCTCAGACCCTGTTCTGACCCAGTCCGTGCTGTGTCTCAGACCCTGTTCTGACCCAGTCTGTGCTGTGTCTCAGACTTCCTGTCCTGACCCAGTCCGTGCTGTGTCTCAGACCCTGTTCTGACCCAGTCCGTGCTGTGTCTCAGACTTCCTGTCCTGAACGCTGATTGGCCGGTGTGTCGGCGGGTTCTGCAGCTCAGAAGCGGAGTCGGTAAAAGCTTTGGGCCCTGGGGCGAAACGCTGACCGGCCCTGTTCCTCGGGCGGCTGTCTGCTCTTACATGCTCCAGACGTGTCAGACTAACGGGGGCTACACAGCGTAAATGACTCAACATTAATACACTCTGACATCTGCCTGCTATTCTCCTGGTGCGGTCGTGAACACTGGAAACAGACAGGGCTAACTGCCTTAGTGCTGTGTTATGTGATCAGGGAAGCAGAAATGGCAGTTCCCTCAACCTTGTGAGAGACGCATATAAAACCATGAAATATGAAAGGAGGGATGAGGAAAATGCCTTTTCTCCATAAAAACAAAAATATGCATCTTTTGTAATCGCTACTCGCATAACGTTATGATACATACCCTGTCTTACAGCATCACACCCTCCTTACTGCAGGAGAGCCAGTGAGTATTTACACTCTATATTTACATTACATTTTAGTCATTTGGCCGACGCTTTTAATCCAAAGCGACTTACAAGTGCATAGGTTCTTCCACAAGTTAAAGCATCACACCCATAACTAGTAAAATACACATGAAGTGTATGGCACACAGTACTACAGGAGACCCAGTGACTATTTTAAACCCTACTGGTCGCACACAGTACTACAGGAGAACGTGAAAATATTTGACATTTGCCGTTAATTTTACCCGTCTTCAAACCTTAGTTCAGTCAATGAGGAATGATTGTGTGGCTTTACAAAGCTAATGAACAGATGTCTGTGAAAATCCCCTCAACATCCTCCACCCCTTCCCCTCTTCTCAGACAATGTCAGTGATTGATTCCCCGTGCGCAGTTGTAGCTCATTCTCATTATGATTGCAGCCAGAATGGAGTTATAATGCAGTAATTGCCATACGCCATAACTTAATATGTGAAGAGCAGTTTGTCTGTTGTTATTGAGACCCCATTGGATCTTGTAATGGAACCTTTCTCTACACATTACAATATCTTTGTACTGGAGAAGAAAAGTATTTTACTTAAATTATTCAAACTAAATTATTTATTTCAATAAAATATATTTGCAAAATGCTGTGAATCTAGTCTTATATCTAGTCTTATTTATGTGTTGCAGTATAGAGGGGTATGCCTGTGGGGGTTAGGATTGGGGTTAGGGTTAGGGTTAGGGTTGGGGTTGGGGGTTGGGGTAGGGGTAGGGGTAGGGGTTAGGGTCGGGGGTCGGGGGTTGGGGTTAGGGGTTAGGGTTAGGGTCGGGGGTTGGGGTTAGGGGTTAGGGTTGGGGTTGGGGGTCAGGGTCGGGGTTAGGGTTAGGGTTGGGGTTGGGGGTTGGGGTAGGGGTAGGGGTAGGGGTTAGGGTCGGGGGTCGGGGGTTGGGGTTAGGGGTTAGGGTTAGGGTCGGGGTCAGGGTCGGGGTTAGGGTCTGGCTCGCTCACCCTCAGGCTGGTTGTAGATGATGTTCTTGGTCAGCAGGTCGTTGTGGCACAGCACGATTGGGGAGGAGACATGGGTGAGGTGCTGTCTCAGAGCCTCCATTTCCCTCTGGAGGACATGCAGGCCAGGAAGTCCGGGCAGAGTCCTCCCAACATAATATAATGGGGTGAATCAGTCACATTTATTCAATTTAAATATAATATTTATTATTGATTGTTCTGAACTGAGTGGCGGTGTGTGTCATTCACAGCGTCTATATGAAACTGTGTACTAGCATACTACCCATACTAAATTTCAGGCTCCAAATATCCGAGTAGTATGCAAAGTATGCGATTTCAAACAAAGCCACTTCGTACTCTGCATACTCTGCATACTCTCTGGACCCACGTCCACTGCCTGTACCACACAGACCTGCGCTTCCTTCAGCACCAGTGTGATACATGTTCAATTTCAGAAACCGGAATGAGATTTTGTATCAAGGCTAATACACTGAACATAATGAATTACATGCACTCATTGGTTTTAAGCTCTTTTAGAAACTACAAAACCTCACTTAAATTAATAATGTAAATAAGTATGAGCTTTTAGAGCAAAGGGGATGTGATTTTGCAAACCGTCTAAAGAGATTGGTAGTTTGAGTGCTGATCTAGGATCTGTTCTGTGTGTGTGTGTGTGTGTGTGTGTGTGTGTGAGAGATGTGTGGCGTGTGTGTGTGGTGTGTGTATGTGTGAGAGATGTGTGGCGTGTGTGTGTGGTGTGTGGTGCGTGTATGTGTGGCGTGTGTGTGTGTGTGAGAGATGTGTGGTGTGTGTGTGTATGTGTGTGTGTGTGTGTGTGTGTGTGAGAGGTGTGTGTGTGTGTGTGTGTATGTATGTATGTGTGTGTGAGAGACGTGTGTGTGTGAGACGTGTGTGTGTGTGTGTGTGTGTGTGTGTGGAATCAGGTTCCCTAACCCTAGCTCAGTTTGTGCTACATTATGAAACTTGCTGTCGGTGCATTAAAATGCCTTTCCTTTCAGGGGAACGGTAGCGCGACGCTGTCTTTCAGATGAACTCCGCCTCCATGTCGCTGACACACCCCTGCGAGCTGCCAGATTAATTAGGGGGAACATGCGTGTGCCGCGTAGAATCATCAATTAATTAATTAAGTAATTCAGCTTCTGTTCTGCGCTGCCGCTGTGGGAGGCGTTGGTGAAAAGCGCTTCGCCGACACATCACCTGATGCGGAGCCCTCGAGCGGTGCAGCGCTAACGATGAAATAAATTAGCATGTCTGAAACACGCGGGCGCGGCCGTCCCTTCATTGCTGCAGAAGTGAGACTTTGTCAGTACACAAGTTTCCTGAAGACGCACATCCTGCAAACAGATTTGATTGTTTGGACGTGCGTCAAATTCAATTTGCCTCGTCGTCCTACAGAAAGTTTTGTCACCCTAATTACTGAGCTTTAATTGCACAGGGCTGAGCATTTTAGTCAGTCCTTTGAATACATATTAAACATGCTTTATTTACAATGATATTTTAGCCCATTAATATCAAAATTAATCAGATTTTTTGGGTCATTCACGGTACAGTACCACACAGTAACCATTTGGGGGCAGCTTGTAGCCTTGTGGCTAAGGTACATGACTGGGGCAACCTGTAGCCTAGTGACTAAGGTACATGACTGGGGCAGCTTGTAGCCTTGTGGCTAAGGTACATGACTGGGGCAGCTTGTAGCCTTGTGGCTAAGGTACATGACTGGGGCAGCCTGTAGCCTAGTGGCTAAGGTACATGACTGGGGCAGCCTGTAGCCTAGTGGCTAAGGTACATGACTGGGGCAGCCTGTAGCCTAGTGGCTAAGGTACATGACTGGGGCAGCCTGTAGCGTAGTGGCTAAGGTACATGACTGGGGCAGCCTGTAGCCTAGTGGCTAAGGTACATGACTGGGGCAGCCTGTAGCGTAGTGACTAAGGTACATGACTGGGGCAGCCTGTAGCCTAGTGGCTAAGGTACATGACTGGGGCAACCTGTAGCCTAGTGACTAAGGTAGATGACTGGGGCAGCCTGTAGTCTAGTGACTAAGGTACATGACTGGGGCAGCTTGTAGCCTTGTGGCTAAGGTACATGACTGGGGCAGCCTGTAGCCTAGTGGCTAAGGTACATGACTGGGGCAGCCTGTAGCCTAGTGGCTAAGGTACATGACTGGGGCAGCCTGTAGCCTAGTGGCTAAGGTACATGACTGGGGCAGCCTGTAGCGTAGTGGCTAAGGTACATGACTGGGGCAGCCTGTAGCCTAGTGGCTAAGGTACATGACTGGGGCAGCCTGTAGCGTAGTGACTAAGGTACATGACTGGGGCAGCCTGTAGCCTAGTGGCTAAGGTACATGACTGGGGCAGCCTGTAGCCTAGTGGCTAAGGTACATGACTGGGGCAGCCTGTAGCGTAGTGGCTAAGGTACATGACTGGGGCAGCCTGTAGCGTAGTGGCTAAGGTACATGACTGGGACAGCCTGTAGCCTAGTGACTAAGGTACATGACTGGGGCAGCCTGTAGCGTAGTGGCTAAGGTACATGACTGGGGCAGCCTGTAGCCTGTAGACACATTACAGGTTCAATAAGTTACCGTGTGAATATCTTACCATGAGTATACCACTTTAAAAATGCACTGCAGAATATTTACCTGCAGCTTCGCTGAAATTCAACTGTCCAGATCTGAATGTCTGACTTTGACATGAACTTTCCAGCGCCTACATATTCAGAGCCACTAGAATGCCTGGTGAACCATATTTGAACATAGTCATTTAATTCAATCCTCATTGAGTGTGAATGTTTTTGACCTGAAGTCATACCAAAAAAGCAAACATATAAAATGTGTTAAAGAGGTTTTCTCTGAAATGAACTTGATTGTGCGTCTGACCTGCAGACTCATAGTCTTTGCAGGCGACAGGTAGCCGGGCCATCAGCCAGAGTCAGTTAGTTTAGTGTCTGGACAATCATGCATTTCAGCAAAAACAACCGTCACAGCACAGAGACCTATCCCACAATCCTCCTGGCTCAGGGTGTGAGTTAATATCGCTCTGGATAAGAGCGTCTGCTAAATGCCATGTAATGTAATGTAATGTAATGTAATAGTCATTTGTGGAACAAAGTGTCATTGTGCTTGTAGTTTGGCACTGACTTGCTCTGTAGTTTGTGTTTGTTTTATGAAGCACATGGAGAGCACTCTCCTCTGTGTACTATGGCTGCTGATTCTCTGGGGAATTTGGTTTTATTGGTCTTACAATAATCAGATTTCTCCTATTTGAGCACACATCCGCAGTCTTAATTCAGAGTTTAAAATAGCGACGTTCACAGCAATATGATTCCAGGCTGTTTTTAAAGTCTGATTGCCGTCACAATCTATAACCATTTCACTCGATTTAAGATGAGCCGAAAAGCGTAAAGTTTGTATTGACCTACTTACATTTTTCCAGCTTTCTGGATGTTCTGAGAATCCTGTGCGATTGAAGTGGAGACTGGAGCAGTGCTGATTTAGACATGGCACTCATTTCTTTATCCTGTCATCATTATTGCTTCTTGCAATTAAATATTTACATAAATGTGGCTGTTATACAAAAACCACAGTTTCCATATTTCTGTCTGTATCTCTTCCATGAATAGAATACCACATTTTAGAAAAATAAAATAAGCAGTTTCTTTTTTCTTTCTTTCTGACAGTCACTCTGAAATCTCATGTGATCCCTGCAGTGTCCCTGACTTAAATGAATGAAGGAACTAAATTAGGAATTGGCACAAAAATATGTCATGTGGAAAGGCAGCGGGAATGTGGTGTGGAAAGGCCGGCCTGATGCCGGTTATGGAGTGTGTGTCCTGAAGCAGTGAAGCGCTCCTGTCCTGTATGGAGTGTGTGTCCTGAAGCAGTGAAGCGCTCCTGTCCTGTATGGAGTGTGTGCCCTGAAGCAGTGAAGCGCTCCTGTCCTGTATGGAGTGTGTGTCCTGAAGCAGTGAAGCGCTCCTGTCCTGTATGGAGTGTGTGTCCTGAAGCAGTGAAGCGCTCCTGTCCTGTATGGAGTGTGTGCCCTGAAGCAGTGAAGCGCTCCTGTCCTGTATGGAGTGTGTGTCCTGAAGCAGTGAAGCGCTCCTGTCCTGTATGGAGTGTGTGCCCTGAAGCAGTGAAGCGCTCCTGTCCTGTATGGAGTGTGTGTCCTGAAGCAGTGAAGCGCTCCTGTCCTGTATGGAGTGTGTGTCCTGAAGCAGTGAAGCGCTCCTGTCCTGTATGGAGTGTGTGTCCTGAAGCAGTGAAGCGCTCCTGTCCTGTATGGAGTGTGTGCCCTGAAGCAGTGAAGCGCTCCTGTCCTGTATGGAGTGTGTGTCCTGAAGCAGTGAAGCGCTCCTGTCCTGTATGGAGTGTGTGTCCTGAAGCAGTGAAGCGCTCCTGTCCTGTATGGAGTGTGTGCCCTGAAGCAGTGAAGCGCTCCTGTCCTGTATGGAGTGTGTGTCCTGAAGCAGTGAAGCGCTCCTGTCCTGTATGGAGTGTGTGTCCTGAAGCAGTGAAGCGCTCCTGTCCTGTATGGAGTGTGTGTCCTGAAGCAGTGAAGCGCTCCTGTCCTGTATGGAGTGTGTGTCCTGAAGCAGTGAAGCGCTCCTGTCCTGTATGGAGTGTGTGTCCTGAAGCAGTGAAGCGCTCCTGTCCTGTATGGAGTGTGTGTCCTGAAGCAGTGAAGCGCTCCTGTCCTGTATGGAGTGTGTGTCCTGAAGCAGTGAAGCGCTCCTGTCCTGTATGGAGTGTGTGTCCTGAAGCAGTGAAGCGCTCCTGTCCTGTGGGGCCCTGTGTACCCCAGGCCGTGCTACACTGGAGCATTGTGTCTCCATTCGGCTCAAATGATTTTTTACGCGTCCTTTAAAGCAAACAGAAAGCGCGGGATGGAAATGTAAACGGTGTTATACCTGTTTATGTTTTGGGACAAACAGTCAGCAGCGCTATACACAGCCCACATAATTTACTAGCGCATGTTGAGAGGAGGCAGTTTCCTGTTTACGGCGAGGCAGACACCCACACTAATACACTCACTTATTCTGATAGCATTTCAGCTCACGTCACGTCATTCTCCACACTCTCATACAGCTTTATACTGTATGTGTTGTATACTGTATGTGTTTTATACTGCATGTGTTTTATACTGCATGTGTTTTATACTGTATGTGTTGTATACTGTATGTGTTGTATACTGTATGTGTTTTATACTGTATGTGTTTTATACTGCATGTGTTTTATACTGTATGTGTTGTATACTGTATGTGTTGTATACTGTATGTGTTTTATACTGCATGTGTTGTATACTGTATGTGTTTTAAACTGTATGTGTTGTATACTGTATGTGTTGTATACTGTATGTGTTGTATACTGTATGTGTTTTAAACTGTATGTGTTGTATACTGTATGTGTTGTATACTGTATGTGTTTTATACTGTATGTGTTGTATACTGTATGTGTTTTAAACTGTATGTGTTGTATACTGTATGTGTTGTATACTGTATGTGTTGTATACTGTATGTGTTTTAAACTGTATGTGTTGTATACTGTATGTGTTGTATACTGTATGTGTTTTATACTGTATGTGTTGTATACTGTATGTGTTTTAAACTGTATGTGTTGTATACTGTATGTGTTTTATACTGCATGTGCTTTATTGTTGTTTGAGCTTGGACCGAGGGCCACATTGCACATTGTGTTTTTGTGGGAAGAGGAGAGAGGATGGAGTGAGAGAGGAGGAGAGAAAGGATGGAGTGAGAGGAGGAGAGAAGAGGAAGCTGCTTATTCTCGCCCCTCAATTCAAGTGTTTTTCTTCATTTTGGGTCCTTAGATTTTTTTTTTTTTCAAATCATAAAGCATGTTTGAGGGCTTCACTGCTGAATGGAGAGCACTGAAAATACCTTTTTAAATTAAAGCTCTTGACACGAGGAACTATAAAATAGAAGGAAAAACCCTGAAATTATTTTAAATTCATTTTTATTTTCTTTAAATTTGAGTTACAGCTGAACATGTCTTGAGGACTGCTCACCTCCCAATTGTCTGTGTGTGTGTATGTGTCCGTGTGTCCATGTGTGCGTGTCCGTGCGTGTGATTGTGAGTGTGAGTGTGTGTGTCCATGCGTGTGATTGTGAGCGTGAGTGTGTGTGTCCATGTCTGCGAGTGTGAGTGTGTGTATCCATGTGTTTGTGTGTGTGTGTCCGTGCATGTGAGCATAAGTGTGTGTGTCCGTGTGTGTGATTGTGAGTGTGAGTGTGTGTCCGTACGTGTGATTGTGAGTGTGTGTGTCCGTGCGTGTGATTGAGTGTGTGTGTGTGTCCGTACGTGTGATTGTGAGTGTGTGTGTCCGTGTGTGTGATTGTGAGTGTGAGTGTGTGTGTCCGTGCGTGTGATTGTGTGTGTGTGTCCGTGCGTGTGATTGTGAGTGTGAGTGTGTGTGTCGGTGAGTGTGTGTGTCTGTGCGTGTGATTGTGAGTGTGAGTGTGTGTGTCCGTGCGTGTGATTGTGAGTGTGAGTGTGTGTGTCTGTGCGTGTGATTGTGAGTGTGAGTGTGTGTGTCCGTGCTTGTGATTGTGAGTGTGAGTGTGTGTGTCCGTGCGTGTGATTGTGAGGGTGAGTGTGTGTGTCCGTGTGTGTGATTGTGAGTGTGAGTGTGTGTGTCCGTGCGTGTGATTGTGAGTGTGAGTGCCCGTGCGTGTTATTGTGAGTGTGTGTGTCCGTGCGTGTTATTGTGAGTGTGTGTGTCCGTGCGTGTGATTGTGAGTGTGTCCGTGCGTGTGATTGTGAGTGTGAGTGTGTGTGTCCGTGCGTGTGATTGTGAGTGTGTGTGTCTGTGCGTGTGATTGAGTGTGTCCGTGCGTGTGATTGTGAGTGTGTGTGTCCGTGCGTGTGATTGTGAGTGTGAGTGTGAGTGTGTGTGTCTGTGCGTGTGATTGTGAGTGTGTGTCCGTGCGTGTGATTGTGAGTGTGAGTGTGTGTGTCCATGCGTGTGATTGTGCTTGTGAGTGTGTGTCTGTGCGTGTGATTGTCAGTGTGAGTGTGTGTGTCCGTGCATGTGATTGTGAGTGTGAGTGTGTGTGTCTGTGCGTGTGATTGTGAGTGTGTGTGTCCGTGCATGTGATTGTGAGTGTGAGTGTGTGTGTCTGTGCGTGTGATTGTGAGTGTGTGTGTCCATGTGTGTGATTGTGAGTGTGAGTGTGAGTGTCCGTGCGTGTGATTGTGAGTGTGTGTCCCCGTGCGTGTGATTGTGAGTGTGAGTGTGTGTGTCCGTGTGTGTGATTGTGAGTGAGAGTGTGTGTGTCCGTGCATGTGATTGTGAGTGTGTGTGTCCATGAGTGTGAGTGTGTGTGTCCGTGCATGTGATTGTGAGTGTGTGTGTCCGTGCATGTGATTGTGAGTGTGTGTGTCCGTGCGTGTGATTGAGTGTGAGTGTGTGTGTCCGTGCGTGTGATTGTGAGTGTGTGTGTCCGTGCGTGTGATTGTGAGTGTGAGTGTGAGTGTGTGTGTCTGTGCGTGTGATTGTGAGTGTGAGTGTGTGTGTCCGTGCGTGTGATTGTGCTTGTGAGTGTGTGTCTGTGCGTGTGATTGTGAGTGTGAGTGTGTGTGTCCGTGCATGTGATTGTGAGTGCGAGTGTGTGTGTCTGTGCGTGTGATTGTGAGTGTGTGTGTCCATGTGTGTGATTGTGAGTGTGAGTGTGTGTCCGTGCGTGTGATTGTGAGTGTGTGTGTCCATGTGTGTGATCGTGAGTGTGAGTGTGTGTGTCCGTGTGTGTGATTGTGAGTGAGAGTGTGTGTCCGTGCATGTGATTGTGAGTGTGAGTGTGTGTGTCCGTGCATGTGATTGTGAGTGTGTGTGTCCATGCGTGTGAGTGTGTGTGTCTGTGCGTGTGATTGTGAGTGTGTGTAAGTCCATGCGTGTGATTGTGAGTGTGTGTGTCCATGCGTGTGATTGTGCGTGTGATCGTGCGTGTGATTGTGAGTGTGATTGTGAGTGTCCATGCGTGTGATTGTGAGTGTGATTGTGAGTGTCCATGCGTGTGATCGTGCGTGTGAGTGTGTGTGTCCGTGTGTGTGATTGTGAGTGAGAGTGTCTGTGTCCGTGCATGTGATTGTGAGTGTGAGTGTGTGTGTCTGTGCGTGTGATTGTGAGTGTGTGTGTCCATGTGTGTGATTGTGAGTGTGAGTGTGAGTGTCCGTGCGTGTGATTGTGAGTGTGTGTCCCCGTGCGTGTGATTGTGAGTGTGAGTGTGTGTGTCCGTGTGTGTGATTGTGAGTGAGAGTGTGTGTCCGTGCATGTGATTGTGAGTGTGAGTGTGTGTGTCCGTGCATGTGATTGTGAGTGTGTGTGTCCATGAGTGTGAGTGTGTGTGTCCGTGCGTGTGATTGTGAGTGTGTGTGTCCGTGCGTGTGATTGTGAGTGTGTGTGTCCGTGCGTGTGATTGAGTGTGAGTGTGTGTGTCCGTGCGTGTGATTGTGAGTGTGTTTGTCCGTGCGTGTGATTGTGAGTGTGAGTGTGAGTGTGTGTGTCTGTGATTGTGAGTGTGAGTGTGTGTGTCCGTGCGTGTGATTGTGCTTGTGAGTGTGTGTCTGTGCGTGTGATTGTGAGTGTGAGTGTGTGTGTCCGTGCATGTGATTGTGAGTGCGAGTGTGTGTGTCTGTGCGTGTGATTGTGAGTGTGTGTGTCCATGTGTGTGATTGTGAGTGAGAGTGTCTGTGTCCGTGCATGTGATTGTGAGTGTGTGTGTCCATGCGTGTGAGTGTGTGTGTCCGTGCGTGTGATTGTGAGTGTGTGTGAGTCCATGCGTGTGATTGTGCGTGTGATCGTGCGTGTGATCATGCGTGTGATTGAGAGTGTGATTGTGAGTGTCCATGCGTGTGATTGTCAGTGTGATTGTGAGTGTCCATGCGTGTGATCGTGCATGTGAGTGTGTGTGTCCGTGTGTGTGATTGTGAGTGAGAGTGTGTCCGTGCATGTGATTGTGAGTGTGAGTGTCCGTGCGTGTGATTGTGAGTGTGTGTGTCCGTGCGTGTGATTGTGAGTGTCCATGCGTGTGATTGTGAGTGTGATTGTGAGTGTGATTGTGAGAGTGTGTGTCCGTGTGATTGTGAGTGTGTGTGAGTCCATGCGTGTGATTGTGAGTTTGTGTGTCCATGCGTGTGATCGTGCGTGTGATTGTGAGTGTGATTGTGAGTGTCCATGCGTGTGATTGTGAGTGTGAGTGTGTGTGTCCGTGCATGTGATTGTGAGTGTGTGTGTCCATGCGTGTGAGTGTGTGTGTCCGTGCGTGTGATTGTGAGTGTGTGTGAGTCCATGCGTGTGATTGTGAGTGTGTGTGAGTCCATGCGTGTGATCGTGCGTGTGATTGTGAGTGTGATTGTGAGTGTCCATGCGTGTGATTGTGAGTGTGATTGTGAGAGTGTGTGTCCGTGTGATTGTGAGTGTGAGTGTCCGTGCGTGTGAGTGTGATTGTGCGTGTGAGTGTGAGTGTGATTGTGCGTGTGTGATTGTGAGTGTGAGTGTGAGTGTGTGCGTCCGTGCATGTGATTGTGAGTGTGAGTGTGTGTCCATGTGTGTGATTGTGAGTGTGAGTGTGAGTGTGTGCGTCCGTGCATGTGATTGTGAGTGTGAGTGTGTGTGTCCATGTGTGTGATTGTGAGTGTGAGTGTGTGTGTCCGTGCGTGTGATTGTGAGTGTGAGTGTCCGTGCGTGTGATTGTGAGTTTGAGTGTCCGTGCATGTGAGTGTGATTGTGAGTGTGAGTGCGAGTGTGAGTGTGATTGTGCGTGTGTGAGTGTGAGTGTGTCCGTGCGTGTGATTGTGAGTGTGAGTGTTATTACTGTACAGCTCAGAGTAATGTAATGGTTATGATGCATATTACAGTGCAGCAACTAAATGCATAAAGCACGCAGACGTGGTCAAGAGGTTCAGCTGTTTTTCAGACCAAATGTCAGAACGGTGAAGAAATTTGACCTAAGTGACTTTGACCAAGGAATGATTGTTGCAGGCCGGGTGGTTTGAGTATATCAGAAACTGATACACTGATAAACTGCTGATCTCCTTGGATTTTCACACACGACAGTATCCATAGTTTGCAGAGAACGGTGCAAAAAGAAATGCATTGTTAATGAGAGGTCAGAGGAGAATGGCCAGACTGGTCAAAGCTGACAGGAAGGTGACAGTAATGCAAATAACCACACATTACAAGAGTGGAATGCAGAAGAGCATCTCTAAGTGGATAGGTTATAGCAGCAGAAGACTTAAGTCTTAAGTGCTCACTAAGTGAATATGCTAACTATACATTGATAATTTGGTTTTAAAAATATAGGAATAAGGAAAACTGGTTGGTTAACTAAGATTGCTGTACCATATATTTATGTACTGTATGGATGATTATCTTATCGTCTGTTGTCCTTTGTGTTATTGATGTTACAGAAAACCTGTTCAAGACATGAAATATGTAACACTGATTGATTTCTTGTGATTTTAGACCAGAAAGTGGGGCAGAATGTTAAATTAATAATCTGATCATTGAAAAATTTATTAGAAGGATTTTTCTTATAATTGTGTTCTACAGCCGTTAATTATTTGAGCTTTCTGAGGTCCCCAGAGTGGGCAACTCTCACACAGAATGCAGTATATAATAACTAACATGGCTGTTCCAACACACAACACACACAACTCACACTACCCTATACTGCCTTCACACAAAACACACGCCCCTTACAACAGTGTTCACACAACACACACTGCCCTAACAACAGTGTTCACACAACACACACTGCCCTAACAACAGTGTTCACACAACACACACGCCCCTAACAACAGTGTTCACACAACACAACTCCCCTAACAACAGTGTTCACACTCCCGATTGATACACAACAGACTGAAATGTCCAGGATTTTTAAAGATGTGATCAAATTCAAGTAATGTAGACTGGGAGCACAGTGGATGAATAAAGCTATATGTAAGAGTTTGTGAATAAAGAATAAACTGGATAAGATATATAAAAAGGACAGCACTGTGAGTATTCAAGCTGAATATTGTAATATGTGTGCTAAGGTTAAAAAAGGACTAAGGTGAGACAAAAGGCTATTTGAAAGGCTAATTTGACAGGATGCAAAATTCAATCCCAAACATTTCTTTCAATACTGTAGTAGGAAAAGGAAAATTAAAGAGGAGGTCAAATGCATTAAGAATAACAAAGTTGAACTGCTGTATAAGAATAAAGATATTGCTGATGCCTTAAATGGCTACTTCATTGAGACTTTTACCAGGGAGGAGGTTACTAATAGGCCAGAAGTACAATCCCACAGGGTTTGGTGACCTCACTATAAGAAAGATATAGAGGTGCTGGAAAAGGTTCAGAGAAGGGCAACCAGATTGATTCCATGTATAAAAGATAAGAGTTGAGGATAGACTTAAGATGCTTAATCTCTTTAAGCTTCATAAAAGAATACTTAGGGGGGATTTGATTGAGGCTTTTAAATTCATTCAAGGAATTAACAAAGTGAATTATAGATTCTGCTGGGTGAGTTTAGTTAGCAAAATGAGAGGACACAAATGGGAATTGGCACTGGACAGAAAGTCTGTACAGACATTAGGAAGTATTCTTTCTATTCAAGTGGTCAATGTGTGGAATAGCTTCCCAGGACATGTAGTGGAGGCAGAAACACTGGGGGTTTTCAAGGCTTGATACTGTGATAGATATGATTTAGCTTTTAGACAAACTAAGCAGGAGGCACACTTGGGGGTAGGAAAAGGCGAACATTGCTGGGCTGAATGGCCTGTTCTCCATTTCATTAATAGCATTTGGCAGACGCTCTTATCTAGCGTGACGTACAGTTAATTAGACTAAGCAGGAGACAATCCAGGAGCAATGCAGGGTTAAGTGCCTTGCTCAGGGGCCCAACAGATCTTATTGTGGCGACACCGGGATTAGAACAACCGACCTTACGGGTGATACACCTACGCTCCAGGCCCTGTATTACGTTATGTTACGTTATCTTAACAACGGCTTTCACACAACACATACTACCCTAAAAACTCATTTGCATGTCCTGAGCAAACCTGAGTGCAATTGTAAATAAATAAAATGCATTCTCTGACTTACAACCAAGCTGGGCTCAGCTCATGTTACATTTCAGGTTTCATGTGTTAGGGATTTTACCCTGGTCCTTATGGGTTGCCCCATTATTAATCGGCTGCCATTTTGAATGGTTTATTTTTTACATTGACACACATTTCTGCTTGCATGGTGGTCCAGTGGATAGCACAGTTACTTCAGAGTTGAGTTTGAAGGTCCTTGGTTTGAATGCTGTGTGGAGTTTGCATGTTCTCCTGGTGCATAAACTGGTAAAAACATTTCATTTGTACCTTACACATGAAATAGCATCTAATCAGATGATCATGATAATGACTGAATATAGTCTCTCTTTTTCTCTTGTTTTGTCTTTCTCCATCTCTGTCTCATACACACACACATACACACATACAGGCGCATATGCACTTGGTCAAAAAGCACAAGAACACACATTCACAAAGGCACATTCTTCCTAAAATGAAAACACACATGCACACACAAGACTGCCAGCTTTCCTGCCAAACCCTTCATATCCAATCTTGCTGTGCTCCCTTTTGTTGGTAAAGCAGATATAGTGCACATTGAGTGTGTATGTGTGTGTGTGTGTGTGTGTGTGTGTGTGTGTTGGTAAAGCAGATATAGTACACATTGTGTGTGTGTGTACAATGGCGTGAGCACACAGATACACACACACAATGGCGTGAGCACACAGATACACACACACAATGGTGTGAGCAGGCTCTGGCTCCCCGGGCTGAATGGGGTGCTGGATGGGCAGGCTGGTGAATGCTATCTCCCAGCCTCAGTGCGCTGAAAGCTCGCCGCTCCCACACCCTGCCCGGCGGCCCTGGGGGGCCGGGGCACTCTGGGGGGGCCAGCCGTGTGCCGCTAAGCGCATCCTGGCCTCAGAGCCGCGGCACAATGCACCCAGACTGCGCTCCAGAGCGAGGCAATCTCCCCTTCCCATCAGCCACCTCTCCCCCTGCTCCACCAGCTCCTTAGGCCTGGTGTGTGTCTCTCTCCCTCTCTCTCTCTGTATCTCTCCCTCTCTCTCCCCGCTCTCTCCCCCTCTCTTTCTCTTTCCCTCTCTCTCCCTCTTTCTCTCTCTCTCCCTCTCTCTCTCTGTATCTCTCCCTCTCTCTCCCCGCTCTCTCTCCCTCTCTCTATATCTCTCTCCCGCTCTCTTTCTCTTTCCCTCTCTCTCCCTCTTTCTCTCTCTCTCCCTCTCTCTCTCTGTATCTCTCCCTCTCTCTCTCCCCGCTCTCTCTCCCTCTCTCTATATCTCTCTTTCCCTCTCTCTCCCTCTTTCTCTCTCTCTCCTTCTCTCTCTCTCTCTCTCTCTCTCTCTCAAACGAAGGCACAGGCAGCTGGGGTAATTATCTGTGTCCGTTATCACAGGGTATGAACAGGCACTCAGTGTTAATGTGTGTTTAAGGGAAGAAGTTTACACTGAACAGGCAGTAAATCCCTTAGTCGTGCGTTCATTCTTAAATGTGCCAAACCTGCCTTTTTGCACCTGTGATTATTTTCTGATTTTAGCTTACTTCTGTGGTGTTTTATTTGCGGTATATTTTAGTGGGGCTGTGGTATCAGGGCCAGTCATTCAGAGTGTAAAACACATTTCTTCCGAAAATCTACATCGCTTCCATGGTAAAGAAGTATCATTTGCTAGTGCCATCTACTGGAAGCCATTGTGCACTGCAGCTCCACTCTCGGTGAAGAAACTTGTTCTTGTGCGGCGCTGTTTTAAATAAAAAATCAGTCTTTTAAAGTATTCACGTCTCCTTAGAATGGCTTAACTTTTGGTTAAAAAATACTTTTATTGTGTAAAACACAGAGACAGAACCTGATTAGATATAAGATTACATAAGTTTTATTTTAGGTGTGGACTGACCGTGGGTAATTTGTCAAATTAAAAAGATTAAAAATAATTGTCAGCTGTGTGTGTGTGTGGAAATAATGTAGTGTGTGTGTGTGTGTGTGTGTGTGTGTGTGTGTGTGTGTGTGTAATTATCTAATCCTAAAATCATATCCTTTTCACGTTCAAATGATCATAAATGTCTATTCATAATATACATAATGCCTGTTCATGTGCTGTAACTGTCCCAGAATGTACTTGTAATTTGCATTTGATGTGAAACCTGCCTGCAAGGGTATTTTTGCTCATTAATTATGTGAAATTAATTTACATTTATTTGAAATGTAAGAAATGTATTTTTGAGGTGTTACCTGATTAATATTTTCCTTGGTTTTCTTCTGTCAGACAGTTACTCTTACCGCGAGCCGGCTTCACCACTCAAACGTCACATTTAAGATACTGTTCCAGCGATTCTGCTGAATATAGAAGAAGCATTTTCAACACTTGCGTTATGTGCCAGTGCGAGCGGAGAGGTGAAAATCTGGGGAAGGTGTAGCTCGGGGAGAAACGCTCGTTCTCGGCGCGGAGAGAGAGAGAGGGAGAGACGGAGAGACGGATCGTTAAAGAAGGTGTTCTCACTCCGCGGCGCGTATGATGAAGAGGGCAATCATGAGAACGTACAAGGTGACAACGTCAGGCGCAGAGTGGCGTGTTCAGTTCGAAGACCGCACAGCGAAGCATATTAATATTACATATGGAGTTTATTTTGCGGCTCTGACGTGCCTTTCAGCAGATATAGACGACGTTTTTTTCTTTCTGTATGTCCATGAAATGGCACAATGCTGTTGTTGTTGTTGTTTTTTCAATTTCCCATGAGCGTTGTCTTTTTTTGAGGAAAGTTAGAGAAGCAAATCTAACTTTGCCGTAGTGTGGGAGTATTGCTGGCCAGTCTCTCATGACTGCAACAGAACACTTAAACTATAAACGAGTTTTCAGGCCGGATATATGTTTACATTCCCTTTGTTTCTTTTTCCAACAGTATCTTAAAACCGTATTTTTCCAGGGGCATACAAGAAATTAGCAGGTGTTGTAATTTGAATTACGAGCAGCATACGTGTGATGTGTTTACATCCTAATCTGTGAATTCAGATGTGTATTTGCACTGGTGCTGTTGAGCCCAAGAAGTTCCTGTCAGGCACAGTTAGTTAGCCGGCCTAAATGAGTACATTGCTCCATCTCAGATCTGACTAGGGTCCGTTCGCTCTCCCGTAGACAGAGCTAAAGACGAACATCACATGAACAACTGCCCGTTAGCTTTTAAACAGCCTTCCTTAGACAATAGGGCTGTGAACCCTGCTAAAACGCTGTGATTTTAGCCGGAGTTATCTGTGCCTGTGTGTGCATGTTCTTCTGTTTTCATTCATTTCCGTGTGAAGCACATTGTGATTTTGCTCCTGAAAGGCGCTATATAGATAAACGACTTTCCGTGGCTGTGCCACCTGCAATCTCTGACACTAAAGCTCACTGACTTACACAGGGACGGTGCTAGCTAATGCTCACTGTCTTACACACGGCCAGTGCTAGCTAATGCTCACTGACTTACACAGGGCCAGTGCTAGCTAATGGTCACTGACTTACACAGGGCCAGTGCTAGCTAATGGTCACTGACTTACACAGGGCCGGTGCTAGCTAAAGCTCACTGTCTTACACAGGGACGGTGCTAGCTAAAGCTCACTGACTTACAGGATATATATCCATCTTCGTGTTTAATTTGTCTAACAGAACTCTTTCCCTAGGTTTTATTTTTAGTGAAGAACTGCTGGTACACACTGATGATTAGCGTGAGAATACGCTCATCGTTCCAGCCGTTCCTTTGAATCCCAGACATCTGCTTTTGTCCGCAGCCTGTGCTTTTGATCCTGCGCTGTCAGTGCGGTGTGCTGCTTTATCGCTAACGTGCTAACGTGCAAACACTCCACATGAAGCGTGGGCCTCGGCCCCCTCATGAAAGAATGCATGTGTTTGGCCTTTGATATCCAAAGAGCGGCACCTCGGACATCAATACGTTTGAAATAATTGGGTTTCGTGTTCACCGTGGATCAAAAATTACAGTGTTCATTATTGTGTCCCGTTCCACCTCCTGTTTAGCATTATAGATTTTCGGCCCAGTCCGGGCTCCCTGACGGAGGAAACTGAGCGCAGAGAGTGCGCGCGGACGCCATTGTGTGCCTGTGCTAATGGGGAGGGTGCGCTGGGCTGTGTAAAGGCAGTGCCGGAGGCAGCTTGTGTGATGGTATTAATGAGGCCTACAGCCTGTTTACAGCCTCTCTGCTCTCGTCCTGTGGCCTTCAGCTGGCACCCCATCCACACCAAGGCCTCTATTGATCAGCCTTGAGCTCCGTCTGCCGCTCGGCTCCGCATTAACGTCCGTTTGCTGGGTGAATAATTTCATAAAGCGCGTGCTGCAGTAAGTATTTACTTTTAAATAAACTGGTTCAGCTGGGAGTCTGGCGTGTGACGGCCTCTGCGTGACTCAAATCCTGCTGGTCCTGCAGAACACGGCTAGTCTCCTGTGGGTTTCTCACGGGCTAGTCTCCTGTGGGTTTCTCACGGGCTAGTCTCCTGTGGGTTTCTCACGGGCTAGTCTCCTGCAGAACACGGCTAGTCTCTTGCAGAACACGGCTAGTCTCTTGCAGAACACGGCTAGTCTCCTGTGGGTTTCTCACGGGCTAGTCTCCTGCAGAACACGGCTAGTCTCCTGTGGGTTTCTCACGGGCTAGTCTCCTGTGGGTTTCTCACGGGCTAGTCTCCTGTGGGTTTCTCACGGGCTAGTCTCCTGTGGGTTTCTCACGGGCTAGTCTCCTGTGGGTTTCTCACGGGCTAGTCTCCTGCAGAACACGGCTAGTCTCTTGCAGAACACGGCTAGTCTCCTGTGGGTTTCACACAGGCTGGTCTCCTGAGGGTTTCTCACGGGCTAGTCTCCTGTGGGTTTCACACAGGCTGGTCTCCTGAGGGTTTCACACAGGCTGGTCTCCTGTGGGTTTCACACGGCTAGTCTCCAGAGGGTTTCACACGGGCTAGTCTCCTGAGGGTTTCACACGGGCTAGTCTCCTGAGGGTTTCACACGGGCTAGTCTCCTGAGGGTTTCACACAGGCTAATCTCCTGTGGGTTTCACACGGCTAGTCTCCTGAGGGTTTCACATGGCTAGTCTCCTGAGGGTTTCACATCGGCTAATCTCCTGTGGGTTTCACACGGCTAGTCTCCTGAGGGTACATATGGAGTCCCTTCATTTTGATGGCCACCCAGATTTATTGTGGGATGAAGAGCTAACTTACATTTGCAGGGACATCGAATAGTTTAACCACATAGGTTGAAACATTTTAATTTTGCCTAATTTCGTGTTGCCATTAATTTTCACTTTCAGACAGAAGAGATTGGACTTGCAGCATACACTGTAGGCGCTGGTGTGAAGTTGCTGACAGGAAAAACTTTCACAACAAAAGCAACAGAAGTGATGGAAAATGAGACCCAGAAACCGGAGTCCTAGAAAGTGTGGAGCCAGCACTGAGTGTGCAGGATACAGGTGAGGTTACCTGTGCTTTTGGCATGAATGTGTTCTACAGTGCTGTGACTGCACTGATCAGATGCCCCAAGGCTCCCCTGTGCAAGATCAAAACACGACCCCCCACCAGAGGAAAACACGACCCCCCACCAGAGGAAAACACGACCCCCCGCCAGAGGAAAACACGGAAATGTTTTTTATGAGGAGGGCCCCCTGGCTGTGCACAAGTGTGACCCCTTAATTAAGAGAGGTCACCCTGATCTAAAACACCCCATCAAGACCCCTCTCCCAGGAGTCTGTCTGCTTTCCTGGGAATGGAGGGGCTTTGTAGTACCCCCACCTGGAACCCCACGGGTGTCGCAGCTCCAGAACAGAGAGCGCCTGAAAGCGACTCAGTCAAAGCACAGCCCCCAGCCTTCAGCTGCAGACGGGAGCCAGGCAGCCCGCAGTGAAAATGAGAGACTGAGTGTGAAAGACTCTGTAAAAGACTGATAGAAGAGAAGAGGAGAGAAGAGGAGAGATGTGTTCTGTGTTTTTCAGCTCCACTGCCCCCCCCCCCCCCCCCCTTTAATATCCATACTGCAGCTCACACAGCCGCAGCTGAAATTAAGCTTAAATTATGACTTATGCAGAAATGAATGTGATGTCGTACAAAGATCTGTGTGAGAAATTAATTTCCCCTGGAAACACACACACAGCTACTGGAGAGACATGAAAGGTGCTGCTCAGGGGGGTGTGGGGTGGTGTTCAGGGGGTGTGGGGTGGTGTTGAGGGGGGTGTGAGGTGGTGTTCAGGGGGGTGTGGGGTGGTGTTCAGGGGGTGTGGGGTGGTGTTCAGGGGGTGTGGGGTGGTGTTCAGGGGGTGTGGGGTGGTGTTCAGGGGGTGTGGGGTGGTGTTCAGGGGGTGTGGGGTGGTGTTCAGGGGGTGTGGGGTGGTGTTCAGGGGGGTGTGGGGTGGTGTTCAGGGGGGTGTGGGGTGGTGTTCAGGGGGTGTGGGGTGGTGTTCAGGGGGTGTGGGGTGGTGTTGAGAGGGGTGTGAGGTGGTGTTGAGGGGGGTGTGGGGTGGTGTTGAGGGGGGTGTGGGGTGGTGTGGGGTGGTGTTGAGGGGGTGTGAGGTGGTGTTGAGGGGTGTGGGGTGGTGTTCAGGGGGTGTGGGGTGGTGTTCAGGGGGGTGTGGGGTGGTGCTCAGGGGGGTGTGGGGTGGTGTTGAGGGGGGTGTGGGGTGGTGTTCAGGGGGGTGTGGGGTGGTGTTCAGGGGGTGTGGGGTGGTGTTCAGGGGGTGTGGGGTGGTGTTCAGGGGGTGTGGGGTGGTGTTCAGGGGGGTGTGGGGTGGTGTTCAGGGGGGTGTGGGG
>NC_083774.1:386820-391820 GCF_963514075.1 Conger conger | reverse complement strand
GTGAGTGTGTATGTGTGTGTTTGTGTGTGTGTGTGTGTGTGAGAGTGTGTGTGAGTGTGTTTGTGTGAGTGTGTATGAGTGTGTGAGTGTGTATGTGTGTATGTGTGTATGTGTGTGTGTGAATGTGAAGAAATAATTCCAGTTTCTCCTGAATTATAGATTAGACTGACAAGCCTGTAGTTTCCTAGTTCGGTACGGTCTCCTTTCTTATATATTTGTATTTTATTACCTTGTTTCCAGTCATCCAGTATTTCTCCAGTTTCTAAAGACTGTCTAAAAATACTTGCCAGTGGTTTAAAAATGATCTCACTTAACTCTTTGAGTACCCTTGGGAATACGCCATCTGGGCCTGCTGCCTTATTTGTCTTTAGTTTATGTAATTTATCCAGTATTTCTTTATCACCTTTCTCAATATTGGCTCAGACATTGTTAATATTGAGTATGCCTTCCAGCCTACTAGTAACTTCCTTCCTGGTGAAACTCTCAACAACGTAGCCATTTAAGGCCTCAGCAACATCTTTATTCTTCTAACAAATTATTATTATCATGATTGTGATTGAGACTGCAGACAGGGGCTTGATGATGGGAAGGTGCTGACGCGGGCGTTTTTGCTCATGTAGCGGCACACTGAACATGATGAGAGCTACAGCGCTGGAGCACGCCGGGGGACGCTGAGCCCAAAGCATAACTCACCCCCCTCCCCCCACCCTGCCCCACGTTACGGGGGACTGACCACACATCAATCACCCCAGAGCGACCGAGCGGTTTCACCTGGGACCCTCCCGACCGTGAGTCACTCTGCAGCAGTAACTGCTGTTCAGGGATCTGTCTCTCACAACAAACCTGCTGTCTCTGTCTCACACAAACCTGCTGTCTCTGTCTCTCACACACACCTGCTGTCTCTGTCTCACACAAACCTGCTGTCTCTGTCTCTCAAAACAAACCTGCTGTCTCTGTCTCACACAAACCTGCTGTCTCTGTCTCACACAAACCTGCTGTCTCTGTCTCTCACAACAAACCTGCTGTCTCTGTCTCTCACAACAAACCTGCTGTCTCTGTCTCACACAAACCTGCTGTCTCTGTCTCTCACAACAAACCTGCTGTCTCTGTCTCTCACACAAACCTGCTGTCTCTGTCTCTCACACAAACCTGCTGTCTCTGTCTCTCACAACAAACCTGCTGTCTCTGTCTCACACAAACCTGCTGTCTCTGTCTCTCACAACAAACCTGCTCTCTCTGTCTCTCACACAAACCTGCTATCTCTGTCTCTCACACAAACCTGCTGTCTCTGTCTCACACAAACCTGCTGTCTCTGTCTCTCACAACAAACCTGCTGTCTCTGTCTCTCACACAAACCTGCTGTCTCTGTCTCACACAAACCTGCTGTCTCTGTCTCTCACAACAAACCTGCTGTCTCTGTCTCTCACAACAAACCTGCTGTCTCTGTCTCTCACAACAAACCTGCTGTCTCTGTCTCTCACAACAAACCTGCTGTCTCTGTCTCTCACAACAAACCTGCTGTCTCTGTCTCTCACAAACCTGCTGTCTCTGTCTCTCACAACAAACCTGCTGTCTCTGTATCTCTCACAAACCTGCTGTCTCTGTCTCACACACACCTGCTGTCTCTGTCTCTCACACACACCTGCTGTCTCTGTCTCTCACAAAAAACCTGCTGTCTCTGTCTCTCACAACAAACCTGCTGTCTCTGTCTCACACACACCTGCTGTCTCTGTCTCTCACAACAAACCTGCTGTCTCTGTCTCTCACAACAAACCTGCTGTCTCTGTCTCACACAAACCTGCTGTCTCTGTCTCTCACACAAACCTGCTGTCTCTGTCTCTGCCTCACACAAACCTGCTGTCTCTGTCTCTCACAACAAACCTGCTGTCTCTGTCTCATACAAACCTGCTGTCTCTGTCTCTCACAACAAACCTGCTGTCTCTGTCTCTCACAACAAACCTGCTGTCTCTGTCTCACACACACCTGCTGTCTCTGTCTCTCACACAAACCTGCTGTCTCTGTCTCTCACAACAAACCTGCTGTCTCTGTCTCTCACAACAAACCTGCTGTCTCTGTCTCACACAAACCTGCTGTTTCTGTCTCACACAAACCTGCTGTCTCTGTCTCTGCCTCACACAAACCTGCTGTCTCTGTCTCTCACAACAAACCTGCTGTCTCTGTCTCATACAAACCTGCTGTCTCTGTCTCTCACAACAAACCTGCTGTCTCTGTCTCTCACAACAAACCTGCTGTCTCTGTCTCTCACAACAAACCTGCTGTCTCTGTCTCACACAAACCTGCTGTTTCTGTCTCACACAAACCTGCTGTCTCTGTCTCTGCCTCACACAAACCTGCTGTCTCTGTCTCTCACAACAAACCTGCTGTCTCTGTCTCATACAAACCTGCTGTCTCTGTCTCTCACAACAAACCTGCTGTCTCTGTCTCTCACAACAAACCTGCTGTCTCTGTCTCTCACAACAAACCTGCTGTCTCTGTCTCACACAACAAACCTGCTGTCTCTGTCTCTCACAACAAACCTGCTGTCTTTGTCTCTCACACAAACCTGCTGTCTCTGTCTCTCACAACAAACCTGCTGTCTCTGTCTCTCACAACAAACCTGCTGTCTCTATCTCTCACACAAACCTGCTATCTCTGTCTCACACAAACCTGCTGTCTCTGTCTCTCACAACAAACCTGCTGTCTCTGTCTCACACAAACCTGCTGTCTCTGTCTCTCACACAAACCTGCTATCTCTGTCTCTCACACAAACCTGCTGTCTCTGTCTCTCACACAAACCTGCTATCTCTGTCTCTCACACAAACCTGCTGTCTCTGTCTCTCACACAAACCTGCTGTCTCTGTCTCTCACACAAACCTGCTGTCTCTGTCTCTCACACAAACCTGCTGTCTCTGTCTCTCACAACAAACCTGCTGGCTCTGTCTCACACAAACCTGCTGTTTCTGTCTCTCACAACAAACCTGCTGTCTCTGTCTCACACAAACCTGCTGTCTCTGTCTCTCACAACAAACCTGCTGTCTCTGTCTCTCACACAAACCTGCTGTCTCTGTCTCTCACAACAAACCTGCTGTCTCTGTCTCTCACAACAAACCTGCTGTCTCTATCTCTCACACAAACCTGCTATCTCTGTCTCACACAAACCTGCTGTCTCTGTCTCTCACAACAAACCTGCTGTCTCTGTCTCTCACAACAAACCTGCTGTCTCTATCTCTCACACAAACCTGCTATCTCTGTCTCACACAAACCTGCTGTCTCTGTCTCTCACAACAAACCTGCTGTCTCTGTCTCTCACAACAAACCTGCTGTCTCTATCTCTCACACAAACCTGCTATCTCTGTCTCACACAAACCTGCTGTCTCTGTCTCTCACAACAAACCTGCTGTCTCTGTCTCTCACAACAAACCTGCTGTCTCTATCTCTCACACAAACCTGCTATCTCTGTCTCACACAAACCTGCTGTCTCTGTCTCTCACACAAACCTGCTGTCTCTGTCTCTCACAACAAACCTGCTGGCTCTGTCTCACACAAACCTGCTGTTTCTGTCTCTCACAACAAACCTGCTGTCTCTGTCTCACACAAACCTGCTGTCTCTGTCTCTCACAACAAACCTGCTGTCTCTGTCTCTCACACAAACCTGCTGTCTCTGTCTCTCACAACAAACCTGCTGTCTCTGTCTCTCACAACAAACCTGCTGTCTCTATCTCTCACACAAACCTGCTATCTCTGTCTCACACAAACCTGCTGTCTCTGTCTCTCACAACAAACCTGCTGTCTCTGTCTCTCACAACAAACCTGCTGTTTCTGTCTCACACAAACCTGCTGTCTCTGTCTCTCACACAAACCTGCTGTCTCTGTCTCTCACACAAACCTGCTGTCTCTGTCTCTCACACAAACCTGCTGTCTCTGTCTCTCACACAAACCTGCTGTCTCTGTCTCTCACAACAAACCTGCTGTCTCTGTCTCTCACAACAAACCTGCTGTCTCTATCTCTCACACAAACCTGCTATCTCTGTCTCACACAAACCTGCTGTCTCTGTCTCTCACAACAAACCTGCTGTCTCTATCTCTCACACAAACCTGCTATCTCTGTCTCACACAAACCTGCTGTCTCTGTCTCTCACAACAAACCTGCTGTCTCTGTCTCACACAAACCTGCTGTCTCTGTCTCTCACAACAAACCTGCTGGCTCTGTCTCACACAAACCTGCTGTTTCTGTCTCTCACAACAAACCTGCTGTCTCTGTCTCACACAAACCTGCTGGCTCTGTCTCACACAAACCTGCTGGCTCTGTCTCACACAAACCTGCTGTCTCTGTCTCTCACAACAAACCTGCTGTCTCTGTCTCACACAAACCTGCTGTTTCTGTCTCTCACAACAAACCTGCTGTCTCTGTCTCACACAAACCTGCTGTCTCTGTCTCACACAAACCTGCTATTTCTGTCTCACACAAACCTGCTGTTTCTGTCTCACACAAACCTGCTCTCATGCTGTTCCAGAGAGGTTCTAGGCTGCACATAAACCTGACTCAGTGTCTCGCCTGTAGCTGGACTGTGAGGAAACTGTTGCAGCGAAATCCACCATTTTGTGCCAGAATTTAAACAGACTTCTCATTCAATAATTTAGGCAGCTGCTTTTTGGGGTTTTTTTTGGTCTTCATACGTGTTGATGGCGTGTGCTAACAATTGTGTTTTGCTCACACTGCAGGCAGAAGCTGTTGAAGTAAAGCGTGTTCTACACCTCACAATGTATGCGCTGCGAGCTATGTGTGAGACTTCAGCGAAGTCACACTGAGCGTGCTCCAACACAAACACAAGCTGCGACACACTGAGCACGCTCCAACACAAACAGAAGCTGCGACACACTGAGCGTGCTCCAACACAAACAGAAGCTTCTCAACGACCTGTGATTGGCCAGTGCAGTGCTTTGTGAAGTGGAGACTCAGGTTTGGCTCCCGGTAAAAGCTTTGGATACAGTGTAGTTAT
>NC_083774.1:374320-381820 GCF_963514075.1 Conger conger | reverse complement strand
CTTTCTGTAATTATAATGATCATGATCATGATATTACAGGTGCGCCATATGAGTGTAATTATTACCTGCACACCTGTTTGGTGCAGAGAGATGGAAGGACAGAGCTGAATGCAATAGCACAGGGAAAGAGAATATTTTATATTTTCAGAAACATTCAAACGGCCCAACTGCCATCTTAGTTTTCATAGCAAACAGTTGCATCTGCCTGTGCCAAACGAGTGCTTTTATGCAGATTAAATATTTACAATATTTATATGGTGTATTTCTGTATTGTGTCATTTGCTAGTCTCTGTGTGTACACATGAATTGTTTGGTTGTCATCATTCTGTTAATGTGCATTAATTCTGTGTTCTTGCTGCTTGAGGATCCAGATGTTGTTTAGCCATCATCAAACGGCCTCTATCCGAGTTCCTGTGTTTCTGAGGGAGGACTGAACATCGGCATTAAAAATGTAGGGAGGAACCCCCCCCCCCCTCACCACGCAGCCCCCCCTCACCACACAGCCCCCCCCTCACCACACAGCCCCCCCTCACCACACAGCCCCCCCTCACCACACAGCCCCCCCCCTCACCACACCCCCCCCCCCTCACCACACAGCCCCCCCCCACCACACAGCCCCCCCCTCACCACACAGCCCCCCCCCTCACCACACACCCCCCCCCTCACCACACAGCCCCCCCCCTCACCACACAGCCCCCCCCCTCACCACACAGCCCCCCCTCACCACACAGCCCCCCCCCCTCACCACACAGCCCCCCCCTCACCACACAGCCCCCCCCCTCACCACACAGCCCCCCCCCACCACACAGCCCCCCCTCACCACACCCCCCCCCACCACACAGCCCCCCCCCTCACCACACAGCCCCCCCCTCACCACACAGCCCCCCCCCTCACCACACAGCCCCCCCCCACCACACAGCCCCCCCTCACCACACCCCCCCCCCCACCACACACCCCCCCCTCACCACACAGCCCCCCCCCTCACCACACAGCCCCCCCCCACCATGCAGCCCCCCCTCACCACACAGCCCCCCCTCACCACACACCCCCCCCCCTCACCACACAGCCCCCCCCTCACCACACAGCCCCCCCCTCACCACACAGCCCCCCCTCCTCACCACACAGCCCCCCCCCCCCTCACCACACAGCCCCCCTCTGATCGGAGACGGAGACGCGGGAGTTAGTTAGTGATGCAGGAAGAGGATTCTTTACGGGCATCAGGAAGACACGGGGCTGAACCGCGAGGGCACCTGTCTGAGGTCCTTCCCCCCTCCCTCTCTCTCTCTCCCTCTCTCTGTCTCCCTCCCTCTCTCTGTCTCTCTCTCTCCTTCTCTCTCTCTGTCTGCCCCCCTCTCTCCCTCTCCCTCCCTCTCTCTCTCTCCCTCTCTCTGTCTCTCCCTCTCTCTCCCTCTCTCTCTGTCTCTCTCTCTCTCTCCCTCTCTCTGTCTCTCCCTCTCTCTCCCTCTCTCTCTCTCTCTCTCTCTCTGTCTCTCTCTCTCCCTCTCTCTGTCTCAAATTCAAATTCAAATTGCTTTATTGGCATGACAAAATTTGCATTTGTATTGCCAAAGCATGGCAAGGAACATGTTAAAACAGGTGAAAATAACACAGTAATATGATTATATATATTTTTTTAAACAAAAAAACAGGATAATCCATCCATCCATCCATTATCTTAACCCGCTTATCCTGAACAGGGTCGCAGGGGGGCTGGAGCCTATCCCAGCATACATTGGGCGAAAGGCAGGAATACACCCTGGACAGGTCGCCAGTCCATCGCAGGGCACACACACCATTCACTCACACACTCACACCTATGGGCAATTTAGACTCTCCAATCAGCCTAACCTGCATGTCTTTGGACTGTGGGAGGAAACCGGAGTTCCCGGAGGAAACCCACGCAGACACGGGGAGAACATGCAAACTCCACACAGAGAGGCCCCGGCCGACGGGGATTCGAACCCAGGACCTCCTTGCTGTGAGGCGGCAGTGCTACCCACTGCACCAAAACTGGATAATAATGAACAATAATAAATCTATATATACATATATATACACACATATACATGCACATGCATATTCATACACACGTATATACACATATATACACACATACATATAATTAGACACACATTTTTCTAACATACTAATAACAAGCTAATCTAATAACAGTTTATATAACAAGTAAATTCAATATGTGTGTGAGTGTGTGTGAATTGTAGAATTGTATGTTTGTTTTGTCACTCACTGTCTCTGAGTATGTGACATTCAGACACATATTTTACTGCAATATGTGCAGTTGGTCCCTCCCCCAAGACAATCGGCAGTTGGTTGCTCTCTTCTAGATGGAGAAAGTTGGGGATATGTTTTTTAAATTTATTAAAATATTTTTCTCTGATATTTTTGTATTTTTCACATTTTAGAAGGAAGTGCACCTCCGTTTCAACCTCACATATCATACAGTGACCACATATCCTCTGTTCTTTTGGTAGCCAGGACTTTTTATGTCTACCTTTTTCAATGGCTAGGTTGTGGTCACTGAGTCTGTACTTGGTAAGGAGTCGTCTCTGCTTCATATCTCGGACAGTTACCAGATATTCTTGATTTGTGTTTTGGTTTGGTTGTTCCAATGTTCCAGATAAATGGTTTTATTTTGTTTAGTAATTTGGTTTATTCTGATTTGTGTTTGTGAAGCAGTGCTGGCCTGAGAGATGTTCTTGTTAGATGTGAGATGATTAGTTAGTCTCAGTACCAGCTGACTTAGTGGACTCTTTTCAGGGTTCAGCTCTTGGGTGTTGTTTTGGGACTTGATTTCAGATGCATCCAGAATTTGAGTGACCTTTTTTGTATGTTTATAATCAATGGGAATCGTCCTAATTCAGCCCTGCATGCATTGTTTGGTGTTTTTTGTTGGATGTTTAAAATTGTTCTGCAGAATTCTGCATGTAGGGCTTCAATTGGATGCTTCTCCCATCTAATGTAGTGCTGTTGACTGAGTGGACCCCATACTTCACTTCCATATAAAGCAATTGGCAGGATTACACAGTCAAATATTTTTGACCAGATTCTGATTGGAATGTCAATCTGGAAGAATTTTTTTCTGATTGCATAGAAGACTCTGCAGGCCTTTTCTTTCAGTGAATTCACTGCCAGAGCAAAGTTTCCTGAGGCACTAATTTTCAGACCCAGGTAATTATAGGACAGGGTGTGTTCTAGGGCGATGTTTCCGAGACTGAACATGTCTGCTTTCCTGAGATCTTGCCTTTCTTTGGAAGATCATTATTTTAGATTCCGTAGGGTTTACTGTCAGGGCCCAGTTCTGGCAGTACTGCCCTAGCAGGTCCAGATGCTGCTGTAGCCCCTGTTCAGTGGGCGACAGCAGCACCAGGTCATCTGCATAGAGGAGGAATTTAACTTCCATCTTGTTTTGTGTTAGGCCAGGGGCTGTAGATTGTTCCAATAACGCCGCTAACTCATTTATATAGATATTAAATAGAGTAGGGGACAACTTACATCCCTGCCTAACCCCTCACCCTTGAGTGAAGAGATCAGTCCTTTTATTGCCAATTTTTATTCCGCATTTATTATTTGTATAAATTGATTTAATTCTGTCATATACTTTACCCCCTACACCGCTTTGGAGAATTTTATAATATAAACCTTCCTGCCAAATAGAATCAAATGCTTTTTTAAAGTCAATAAAGCATGTAAACATTTTTCTTTTCTTTTGTTGGTGTACATGTCGATTAATTAGGGTGTGTAGGGTGTAAATATGATCAGTAGTTTGGTGATTTGGTAGAAAGCCAATTTGTCCTTTACTCAAGACATTGGTTCTCATTCATGAAACGTGAGCAGAACAAATTTGTGTGTAAAATGTGAGTAGAGGGAAATTTACGGGTTTTTGGCATTCATCAATATTTTAGTAGCTCCGATCTTTTCGTAGCTACTAACAAAATCTACACCTACTGCTGACCACGCGTAGTGCTTGTGTAAATTCAAGAATGCACATAAATAATGCTTGTCACTATTGGAAATTAACGTTTTTATTCATATTGCGCTCTGTTATGTAAACAATACGCAAATGCCTTTGAAACACGTGATATGAACATGACAATTAAAAATATAATACATTTAGTTAAATTAGTTGGCAATTAGCAGGTTTAAGATCCAGATTAGGTTCATGATTGTGAATTATCTATGAAAATCGACTCAATAGATTACACACTCTTTGTGATGCATTTGCTTACATAAACCGGAAAAACTTTCATTCCGTTAATGTGCAACTGATCTGTGAGGCACACGCTGCTCCTCAGGCCGTTGTGGAGCGCACAAACGGGGTCTTGAAGGCAAGATCTGCCTGAACAATAAAGGTGGTACCCTTCTTTATGCACCTGGGAAGGTGTGCAAAATAATATTAGCCTGCTGTGTCCTGCACAATGTGGCCATTAAACAGGGCCTTCCCCTGCCTGAAGTCCCCAATGCAGAGGAACGACTGCCTCCGGAACCAGCTCTTGGGCCTCGAAATGCGACTGCTATGCAGACACACCAGCAACTTGTAGAGCAATTTTAAAGTAAGTGTTGCTAAGACTGAATAAGCTGTGCACATTTTAGGCCGACAAGCTTTGCAAAAAGTTAGTTTCATTTGTATTTTGTTTTATATTTATATACAACATCCTGTTTCAGTAGGCTACCTCAGTTCATTTTCAGGTCATGCACTTTAAAATGTATACAAATAGGCTATATTTAATTATCAGAGTAAAAGAGAGTAGCTTGATTATCTTGTAGTAAATAAGTGTTTTCCCAGGATAAACACAGACATCACACAATACTGACAACATAACACTTTATTGTTGAGGACGCAAAAGTGCCTTGCAGATTTCCTTCAAGCTGGTGTTAATTTCTTGGAGGGACGTGTTGATTTGGTTGACTGCTGTAAGTAGACTTTCTTGATTCCTCAGGACCTCATCCGTAAGGACAGCCGGATCACCTCTTCGGCCTCGGTACCTGGGTGCAGCAGGAGCAGCAGCGGCGGCAGCAGGTGGTGGAGCCACATCATGGGAGGAGCACTCGCCAGCTAGAAATATGACACAACGTTTGTTTTTTTTCATTTTATGTGTGGCTCTTTTTTCATTTGAAAAAGTCTCTGCCATGTTTAATAGTGTTATGTTTTAGGGATGGAAGTAAAATTTCTCGATAGTTTGGGGGACAGTGAGTGTTTGTGTTGTCACGGCACCATGTCTCTAAGAGAACAATGATGTCATGACCAGATATGTGTATGTGGAATTCCGAATTTGTGGTTTTAATTCCAAATGTTGATGAATACAAACCCTGAATATTCCAAGAGCTAATTAGTAATGATCTCATTTTCAATAAAATTTCATTTGTTATAGATCTGTACAATAAAAAGCAATACAGACAAATCAAGAGGTAACAACAGTGGAACAAGTGGTAAAAAAATAGGCATCCATATATACAAACATATACATACACATACGTATTCATATATGCATATATACACATATATACACCCCTTTTTCTTTTCTTTTTTATATATATGTATGGACATACTTATCCTATAATTCTACGGATTAGCTGTAGTAATTGCCTCATCTCTCCATAGTCTGGAGAATCTGGGTGGTTCCTCCCAGACAGTACCTGAGCGTAGGTGGGCTATGTGTTAGGGGGTGCTGTGACCTGCACTCTGTTGTGCTGTGCTCCTCTATAGTAGGCCGTGCCAGATGTGTTGTCTCCAGGCCAGGCTGTGTGGGGTGGGGGCCTCCTCTGAGATGGGTATGCTGTGCTGGGTGGGGCTCTGTTGGGTAGCGGCCTCCTCTGAGATGGGTATGCTGTGCTGGGCGGGGCTCTGCTGGGTGGGGGGCTCCTCTGCGTTGGGTTGGCTGTGCTGGGCGGGGCTCTGTTGGGTATTGGTCTCCTCTGTGTTGGGTTGGCTGTGCTGGGCGGGGCTCTGTTGGGTGGGGGGCTCCTCTGCGTTGGGTTGGCTGTGCTGGGCGGGGCTCTGTTGGGTGGGGGGCTCCTCTGTGTTGGGTTGCCTGGGCGGGGCGGGGCTCTGTTGGGTGGGGGCCTCCTCTGTGTTGGGTTGCCTGGGCGGGGCAGGGCTCTGTTGGGTGGGGGGCTCCTCTGTGTTGGGTTGGGTTGGCTGGGCGGGGCTCTGCTGGGTGGGGGCCTCCTCTGCATTGGGTTGGGTTGGCTGTGCTGGGCGGGGCTCCGTTGGGGAGGGGCTCCTCTGCGTTGGGTTGGGTTGGCTGGGCGGGGCTCTGTTGGGTAGCGGCCTCCTCTGAGATGGGTATGCTGTGCTGGGCGGGGCTCTGTTGGGTGGAGGGCTCCTCTGCATTGGGTTGGCTGTGCTGGGCAGGGCTCTGTTGGGTAGGGGCTCCTCTGTGTTGGGTTGGCTGGGTGGGGCTCTGCTGGGTGGGGGCCTCCTCTGCATTGGGTTGGGTTGGCTGTGCTGGGCGGGGCTCTGTTGGGTAGGGGCTCCTCTGTGTTGGGTTGGCTGGGTGGGGCTCTGCTGGGTGGATCCGTCCTCTGTGATGGGTGGGCTGTGCGTCCTGTTCCCTGGTGGTGGTGTGGTGGTCCTCTGATGGCGTGAGGGCCGGGTGCTGCTCCTCTCAGGTCCTCTGCAAACATCCAGACGCTGCTCCGGTCCAGGTGCACATGGTCATATAGGTGCTCCGGGGTCAGAGTGGGGTGATGTGTGACCTTAACTCCCGTCAGTGTAGCGCAGTCTGTGGTGACGGCTCGGCTTATGTTGTTGATTAGTTCAGAAGGGACGTCCTTTCGAGGCAGTAAAGTGGAGATGGTGATGTTGGCTGTGGGGAACTCCCTGCGTGCTTTTTGGACCACCTTTGTCACTGCCTGTGAAACCCTCTCTTCCTGAGAGCACAGGTCATTTGTACCCGTGTGTATGATGATGTTATCTGGCTCGCCTAGTCGGGAACGACAAAGGAGTTTGTGTGCTGTGTCAGTACTGGGACACCAGAATTGTCCTACCCTGTGTGTGGGGAACATCTGTGGTGGGGGCTGGTTCCCTGCAGTAGGCTGTGAGCAGGGTGGGGTAGGTGCTGGGTGTAGCTCTGTCCGGCTGTTCTCAGGCTGTGATGCTGATGGAGGGCTGGGGTCCTGAGGGGGGGGCGGTGCTGGGCTTGGGGCTGGCCTGTGGCTCTGCCTGGCTGCTCTCAGTCTGTGATGTGCAGTCTGTGGTCTGCAGTGATTCTGAGGGCTGAGCTGCTCTCAGTCTGTGATGTGCAGTCTGTGGTCTGCAGTGATTCTGAGGGCTGAGCTGCTCTCACACTGAGCAGCTCATCTCTGAGACTGAGGATCTGTGTCTCTCTGCTCCAGGTCCTCCTTTAAATCCCTCAGTTCTGCTCTTAGGGCCTGATTTTCCTTACGGAGATCAGTTGTGCTCTCTTCTAGTTGTCCCATTTTTGTCTGGGTTTCCTCTTTGAATTGAGAATTGCCTCTCTCTCCCTCTCTCTCCCTCTC
>NC_083774.1:359320-371820 GCF_963514075.1 Conger conger | reverse complement strand
AAAAACCCTGTTCTACCGTGATCAGCTCATGAAGAGGTGAACTTTAAGAGAGATGAGCATTGTGCTGTCAGCAGCCATCCAGCTCTCAGCCTGTAGATTATTAATGTGGTTACCCCGAGTGATGACTGCACTTCAGAGTTCACAGAAATGCACATTTAGTCAGTAAAATGTCAGACTAAAATAATAACTACCCTTGAAGCACAGGATCTGCGTTTGGTATTTCATCAATCAGTGCACATTATTACGTGTTGCAAGGGATATGGCGTCTGTCCAGTTGTCAATCCTTGCATTAGTTATTTGATTTGTTGGCTTGTCCTCTCAACATATAGCAGCAGGTTTACAAGTCTAAACACGCTGTAAGATGAAGTCCAATTTTCCTACAAGGATCGCCTCATCAACATCCCGGCAGCAGCATTCCAAGACGAGGAAAAGTTGAAAATGAGGACCAAGTTGTGATTAGTTCCAGCTCACGCGAGTGCGAGTGTCATGTGGGGGGCAGTTGGCAGATGAGCCGCAGTTTCACTCTTTCAGTCCCAAGTCCAATATGAAGCAATTCAAAGGCCAAAACCCCTTGGGTGGGTTGAGAAAATTGAGAATTCAGTAGGGTTTTAATAGCGTCGCAAAACAATAGTATAACAGTCATTTTGTTTAGTTGAAGGTATGAGGACGAAATTGCCATATGTCCCCACATCATATCCTATGACCCCCGCATCATATCCTGTGTCCCCCGCATCATATCCTGTGTCCCCCGCATCATATCCTGTGTCCCCCGCGTCATATCCTGTGACCTGAGCTCCCAACACCCCGCACAGGGACACTCAGCACAGGGACAGGAGCACAGAGACACTCAGCACAGGGACAGCAGCACAGGGACACTCAGCACAGGGACAGCAGCACAGAGACACTCAGCACAGGGACAGCAGCACAGAGACACTCAGCACAGGGACAGCAGCACAGAGATACTCAGCACAGGGACACTCAGCACAGGGACAGCAGCACAGAGACACTCAGCACAGGGACAGCAGCACAGGGACACTCAGCACAGGGACAGCAGCACAGAGACACTCAGCACAGGGACAGCAGCACAGAGACACTCAGCACAGGGACAGCAGCACAGAGACACTCAGCACAGGGACAGCAGCACAGAGACACTCAGCACAGGGACACTCAGCACAGGGACAGCAGCACAGAGACACTCAGCACAGAGACACTCGGCACAGAGACACTCAGCACAGGGACAGCAGCACAGAGACACTCAGCACAGAGATACTCAGCACAGAGACACTCAGCACAGGGACAGCAGCACAGAGACACTCAGCACAGGGACAGCAGCACAGAGACACTCAGCACAGGGACACTCAGCACAGGGACACTCGGCACAGAGACACTCAGCACAGGGACAGCAGCACAGAGACACTCAGCACAGAGATACTCAGCACAGAGACACTCAGCACAGGGACAGCAGCACAGAGACACTCAGCACAGAGACACTCGGCACAGAGACACTCAGCACAGAGACACTCGGCACAGGTACACTCAGCACAGAGATACTCAGCACAGGGACACTCAGCACAGAGACACTCAGCACAGGGACACTCAGCACAGAGACACTCAGCACAGGCACAGCCAGGAGAGAAGCGGGAGATCCATTGGCAGAAGAAATTGAATCATTTTGCGGTTTAGTGATCAGACGGCGTCTGGTCTGGTTAGATCATTTGTGTTGTATTCACAACGTGCTACGCATGCTGGTGTCCCACGGGGACCTCTTGCTCCACCAGGGCTCAGTGCTGTGTGCTCTGTGTTCAGGGCTCAGTGCTGTGTGCTCTGTGTTCAGGGCTCAGTGCTGTGTGCTCTGTGTTCAGGGCTCAGTGCTGTGTGCTCTGTGTTCAGGGCTCAGTGCTGTGTGCTCTGTGTTCAGGGCTCAGTGCTGTGTGCTCTGTGTTCAGGGCTCAGTGCTGTGTGCTCTGTGTTCAGGGCTCAGTGCTGTGTGCTCTGTGTTCAGAGCTCAGTGCTGTGTGCTCTGTGTTCAGGGCTCAGTGCTGTGTGCTCTGTGTTCAGGGCTCAGTGCTGTGTGCTCTGTGTTCAGTGCTCAGTGCTGTGTGCTCTGTGTTCAGGGCTCAGTGCTGTGTGCTCTGTGTTCAGTGCTCAGTGCTGTGTGCTCTGTGTTCAGGGCTCAGTGCTGTGTGCTCTGTGTTCAGGGCTCAGGGCTCAGTGCTCAGGGCGGCTCAGGGCTCAGTGCTCTGTGCTCAGTCCTCTGTGTTCAGTGCTGTGTGCTCTGTATTCAGTGCTCAGTGCTCAGGGCGGCTCAGGGCTCAGTGCTGTGTGCTCTGTGTTCAGGGCTCAGTGCTCAGGGCGGCTCAGGGCTCAGTGCTCTGTGTTCAGTGCTGTGTGCTCTGTATTCAGTGCTCAGTGCTCTGTGCTCTCCAACAGCTCCTCAGCCTGCCGTCATAAGTCCACAGATGGCACGGTGTCAGCGTTTCCTTCACACTTAGGTAAGCTCAGTTTTAGGCCAGGATGTGCATGGCACTTTCCACCTTAGAGGGGGAGGGGAAGGAGTGGGGCTGGGGAGTTTGTGAGCTCTCAGGGGCTCTGTAAAGTAACCCAGTCACCCACAGCCTCTCAGCTGTAAAGTAACCCGGTCACCCACAGCCTCTCAGCTGTAAAGTAACCCAGTCACCCACAGCCTCTCAGCTGTAAAGTAACCCAGTCACCCACAGCCTCTCAGCTGTAAAGTAACCCAGTCACCCACAGCCTCTCAGCTGTAAAGTAACCCAGTCACCCACAGCCTCTCAGCTGTAAAGTAACCCAGTCACCCACAGCCTCTCAGCTGTAAAGTAACCCAGTCACCCACAGCCTCTCAGCTGTAAAGTAACCCAGTCACCCACAGCCTCTCAGCTGTAAAGTAACCCAGTCACCCACAGTCTCTCAGCTGTAAAGTAACCCAGTCACCCATTACTGCTTTAGCCCTGCCTGCTGACCCTGTGGCCCCTCTGTGTTTATCTGACCCAGAATGCACCAGCACACAAGCAGTAAAGGCTTATCTCTGGAAGCACATCGTGCCCCTTTATTTTAAAGGTAAATATAAGAGGCCGTCCATTATAAAAAGCAGATTAAAGTACAGACATAGACTCTGTATATATACAGTATGGACTCAGTAAGCACTTTATTAGGTATTTCTTAGAGTTATTATGTCTTCTGTTGAGTTATGATGCGTTGTGTGTTCAGAGATGCTCTTCTGCATACCATTGTTGTGATGTGTGGTTATTTGCGTTACTGTCACCTTCTTGTCAGCTTTGACCATTCTCCTCTGACCTCTCTCATTAACAAGGCATTTATGCCCGCAGAACTGCTGCTCACTGGATGTTTTTTGTTTTTCGCACCATTCTCTACAAATTCTAGAGACTGTTGTCAGCAGTTTCTGAGATACTCAAACCTCCCTGTCTGGCACCAACAATCATTCTACGGTCAAAATCACTGAGATCACTGATTTTTTTCCCCATTCTGATGGTTGATGTGAATTAATTGAAGCTTCTAACCCATATCTGCATGATTTTATGCATTGCATTTCTGCCACATGATTGGCTGATTAGATAATCACATGAATACGTAAGTTCCTAATAAAGTGCTCAGTGAGTGTATATACAGTGTATATATATATATATATATATATATATATATATATATATATATATATATATGCATTAGGCTTTTTGTGTAGACTTGCAATTTTCACCTTTCAGCAGTGATGTTACTGTGTGAAAAATGGTGTAGGAGTTATTTTAGTGAGCTACAGTGTATTTATATTCACGTCCGTGTACAACTCAATATGTCATTCAGAAGCATTTCCCCTGGGGAATCACTCCCTTCTCTGTAATTCCCACAGACGGTCTGTGTGCAAATGCAGTAATACAAACATTTATAACATCAAAAGGATTCCATTTTCTTTTCAATCACACTGCAGTATGAATGGCTTCTTCCATGGAATCTAACAATGAGGAGCCATGCCCACCAGCTAAAAGATGGGCTCCCTTCTCTGGCTTTTATCAAAGTATGTCTTACAATTTGCTGCATCTTACATTTTTGTTCTAAGCTAACATGGCTGTCAAAGTGGTTTGTTTCTCAGTTTTGTTAATTTCTATTTCAGACAGGCAGGGTAATCATCAGTGGTGCATATATATTTTTAATCCTGACTTACTTTCTTTAATATACTGACTCCATTTCTGCAGACTGCACAGGATGCAGAACTGACAGCTACAGTGGTTAATTACTGTGGGTGAATGATTCTGAAAGGCTGATTTGCATAGTAAGCAGGTGACTGTGGAATACGGAAGTCTCCTGACACCAGACAGGGCTCTATCCCTGCTGAAATACCTGCTTTTACCTGCTCTTTCAATGGCTCACTGAGTGTGTGAGGCGTGTGTGTGAGGAGTGTGTGTGTGAGGAGTGTGTGTGAGGACAGAGTGTGTGTGTGAGGAGTGTGTGTGAGGAGTGTGTGTGTGTGTGTGAGGAGTGTGTGTGTGTGTGAGGAGTGTGTGTGAGGACAGAGTGTGTGAGGAGTGTGTGTGTGTGAGGACAGAGTGTGTGAGGAGTGTGTGTGTGTGTGTGAGGAGTGTGTGTGAAGACGGTGTGTGTGAGGAGTGTGTGTCTGTGTGAGGAGTGTGTGTGAGGCGTGTGTGTGAGGAGTGTGTGTCTGTGTGAGGAGTGTGTGTGAAGACGGTGTGTGTGAGGAGTGTGTGTGTGTGTGAGGAGTGTGTGTGAGGCGTGTGTGTGAGGAGTGTGTGTCTGTGTGAGGAGTGTGTGTGAAGACAGTGTGTGTGAGGAGTGTGTGTGTGTGTGTGTGTGTGTGTGTGTGTGAGGAGTGTGTGTGAGAACAGAGTGTGTGTGTGTGTGTTAGGACAGTGTGTGTGAGGACTCTGCTAGTGTCATACGGACAGTGTGTCCTCCATGCCGTGTGTGGGGGAATGTCTCCTTCACCTGTAAAGACCAGGGACCTTGGAGCCATCTTCCAAAGAGCGCTGTGACATCATTTCTTCAAAAAACATAAATATCAGAAGCAGGTGTGGGCCCTTTCTGTTCATCTTTTGATTTGCATCTCGAATAGTGCCAACCACTTCCCCCTGCAGTGATCAGCCCACAAAGCCCTGTGGCATTTTACCTCAGACTGGAGGAGAGGCAGAGCCAGACCTACGGAGAGCAGTGTGTCATTCACACCATGAAAACACTGGAGAACCTGCCATGCTTTGGAGACTGGTTTCAAAATGTTTTCATCCTCACAGAAATTGAATATATTTAAAAGAAATATGTTATCAAGATCAGAAAAAATACTTGGGTAATATACAAATGATTGCCACTTTCAGATATTGCTTTTTTTATTTTAAAAGCGTTTATGTGCAATGTATTTTCAATATTTTGCAGAAAGTGCACATATTTACGGTATACTGCCGTGTTCCAGTCGTCAGGGAGAATGAAGAGTTCACAAAGCACTCACGGGAAAATGGAAGCAATTTGACAGGTGCCTTTTTAAAAATGTGAATCTCACTCTCAAGCACTTAATTGCATGTGGACGCTTTTCCAAAGTAGTTTGTGCACAATAGAGAGATGCCAACCACACCATAGAGGCTATTTATACACCGCTGACATGGAGGAGTGTCAGGATAAATGTTTCATCAAGTATGTTAATATGAGCAATTACAGCGGCGCGCTCAGAGGAGGAAAGGATGGGAGTTTATCAGAGAGCACGTCAGACCGCCGTCTGCACTCTGGGTCACAGTGAGGCTCACAAACAGACTAAACACACCAGCACCCAGACAGCAGGGCACAGACCCTGAACCCTCCGCAGTGTGACCCAGAAAATCAATATGGCATCTCTCAGACTGGGAGTCTCAATACTGGAGCGGGTGTGTGAGAGGCGTCTAACCTGCAGTAACGTCCACATGCAGTCTGTCTGCCGCACGCTGAGACATCGTGAGGTAGTGCTGCACTCTGCAAACAGCGTTTCACACATCCAACATCGTCACCATGCCAATTGTATCACAAAAACTGCTTTAAGTAAAATGTTTGTATTTGCCAAAAGGCCCAAAAGGCAGGAAATGAAATTGATCAACCTTAACGCTAACATTAGGGAGGACAACCAAAAAAAAAAAATTCGGAAATCAACATGAATATTAAGATTATTATCTCAGTTTAACCTTAAATTAACGTGTGGTGGACAATAATTCTGCTTAGGTTGAATTTTAATGTGACAAAATGACTGTTTTTGTGGCTTTTAAGCGCTCATTTTACCAGCATTCCATCAATGTTAAATGCTGGACCCCGACGGCACCGAAAAACAGGCAGATTTCACTGCCATTCCATTCTTTACGTATATGGAGCTCGAAAATGGTGACACAACAATAGCTTTTGCTGGTTTACTTCACGCGCTCATACATGGCAGTTGGTGGCAGTTCGAACTGTCAAAAGTGTGACTGGAGCCAGGTCAATATTTTTGCTGGGTACTCGGTATGTCCAGCCTTATAAGTCCAAAGTCCCTGGTTACTTTTTCATAGTTTCAATGGATTTTGACAATAGACATGTCAGACTTCAATCATGTTAACGCTCTCGAGCGTGCGTCAAAGTTTAGGTAGCAAATAACAGTGCTGTATCCTTCTGACGTCATTTACATAGCTACAGAACTGTCCGATCACGCCGAATCACTGATAGAAACAAGATGAATTCATGACGATTCAGAAAATGTATAACTTTTAAAGATTTAAATAAATCCTATGGTGGGACTTTTGCCATTTATGGACGGTACGACAGAAAATTCCGGTGCCGTCGAACTTAATCGAATGCTTTTATTTATATCGTTCGAATGACCAAGTGCCGTTAAAAAGCAAATTGTATGGCTTTGTGCTATTCGCGTATGCTAGCTACATCATGCTAACATCGTACAGGGACCAGTAAAGGCTTAGAACACACTAGCACTTAGTTATTGTAAGTTTGATCACCTCTACTGTAAAGTAAAAAAGTGGACAAATTACGTTTTCTGTGAGAAATCTATTGGCGAGCTCACGTGCACACACAGCGGTCTACATTCTAAAGCTCCACTTTGCCCTCCCTACTAACATTAACCTGTTCTGTTCCCACAGATCTGTGACAACTGCTAAAACCCTGTTCTTCAGGGACATGTCGGGCATGTGTGCTGGTCTCTCCTCCCCTGTTGCTCATCAGCAGTGTGTGCTGGTCTCTCCTCCCCTGTTGCTCATCAGCAGTGTGTGCTGGTCTCTCCTCCCCTGTTGGTCATCAGCAGTGTGTGCTGGTCTCTCCTCCCTTGTTGGTCATCAGCAGTGTGTGCTCCTGTGTGCTCCTGTGTCCTCCTGTGTCTGCTCTTTCCTGCTTGCTCTTTTGGTCAGACCTTCCCTGAATGGATACGTGTGATGTTCACATACATGGACACTTCAGAAGCAGTAATATGGTGGTTTATGACTTACATACTGCATGATATTTTAAAGGCTATGTTCCAGTATGTGGATGAGGGCTGTGGTCTGTGTATTAGTCCAAGGATCACCCAGGGAGGGAGGGATTCAGTTGGCCAGGGTGAGGCGTGCAAGCGGGAGAAATGGGGAATAGGGGTACATCCTCAGATTCATATGCTTTACATAGGAATGACACAAAAGCAGCTACATTGATTCACCTTATATTGTCATAATTCATAATGCATGCGCCCCAATTAAAAGTGCTCCTGTCTCAAACCTCAAATGTGCCTTGTGATATGGTAAGCATTATGACAGTAATCTGAATTCATCTGCTATGATAATCTGTGTTATGGGTGTAAAGCAGATAATGCATAAGTAGCATAATTTCAGATGTCAGTCTTGTGTTGTACTTGTGAATATGTTATTTATGCATTGTGAATTTGTGGCTTGATGAGCACTTGCAGATGTTTCACGCCTGTTACAAATGCAAGAGTCACTTTCAGACTATGGACGGGCAGTAAGGGACTGGTGTTGTAGTCACAGCAGGTAGAACCATGGATAGGTCTGTGTAGCATTTTGTAGGACTGTGTATTTTTGAGGCCGGTGTTTGTTCCGGGGGGAGAGACCAGCTGGGTTGGGATTTTTAGATTACATCACGGCATACCCCCCACCATGCCCCTGACAGTAACGCATGATAACACAGCTGTAGCCCCAGAAGATGCTGTGAGTGTGTGTGTGTGTGTGTGTGAGTGAGTGTGAGTATTTGTGTGTCAGTGTGTCAATGTGAGTGTGTGTGTGTGTGTGTAAGTGTGAGTGTGAGTGTGAGTATTTGTGTGTCAGTGTGTCAGTGTGTGTGTGTGTATTTATGTGTGTGTGTGTGTGTGTGTGTGTGTGAGTGTAAGTGTGAGTATCTGTGTGTGTTATTGCGTGTGTGTGTAAGTGTGAGTGTGTGTGAGTGTGTGCGTATTTATGTGTGAGTGTGTGTGTGTGTGTGTGTGAGTGTGTGTGTATTTATGTGTGAGTGTGAGTGTGAGTGTGTGTGTGAGAGTGTGAGTGTGTGTGTGTGTGTAAGTGTGAGTATTTGTGTGTGTGATTGTGTGTGTGTGTGTAAGTGTGAGTGTGTGTATTTGTGTGTGAGTGTGAGTGAATGAGTGAGTGAGTGTGTGTGTGTTTGAGTGTGTGTGTGTGAGTGTGTGTGTATTTGTGTGTGAGTGTGTGTGAGTGAGTGAGTGTGTGTGAGTGTGTGTATTTGTGTGTGAGTGTATGAGTGAGTGAGTGTGTGTTTGAGTGTGTGTCAGTGTGTGTATTTGTGTGTGAGTGTGAGTGAGTGAGTGAGTGTGTGTGTGTGTATTTGTGTGTGAGTGTGTGTGAGTGAGTGTGTGTGAGTGTGTGTATTTGTGTGTGAGTGTATGAGTGAGTGAGTGTGTGTTTGAGTGTGTGTCAGTGTGTGTATTTGTGTGTGAGTGTGAGTGAGTGAGTGTGTGTTTGAGTGTGTGTCAGTGTGTGTATTTGTGTGTGAGTGTGAGTGAGTGAGTGAGTGTGTGTGTGTGTGTGTGTGCGAGTGTTTGCTTTATTCAGCAGAGTCAGGTCTGAGAGCTGCTGAATGCAATAACCATGGCAACATGGGAGAGAATGGGCCAGACGCTGACCGTATGCAGAGAGTGGCTAATAGAGCCTTAGATACATATCACACACCTACACACACAGCCCCACACATGCACACACTCACACTCACACACACACAGCCCCACACATGCACACAATCACACACCTGCACACACAGCCCCACACATGCACACACTCACACTCACACACACACCTACACACACAGCCCCACACATGCACACAATCACACACCTACACACACAGCCCCACACATGCACACAATCACACACCTACACACACAGCCCCACACATACAAACAATCACACACCTACACACACAGCCCCACACATGCACACAATCACACACCTACACACACAGCCCCACACATGCACACAATCACACACCTACACACACAGCCCCACACATGCATACAATCACACTCACACACACACCTACACACACAGCCCCACACATGCACACAATCACACTCACACACACACAGCCCCATACATGCACACAATCACACTCACACACACACCTACACACACAGCCCCACACATGCACACAATCACACTCACACACACACAGCCCCACACATGCACACAAGCACACACCTGCACACACCTACACACACAGCCCCACACATGCACACAATCACACTCACACACACACCTACACACACAGCCCCACACATGCACACAATCACACTCACACACACACACACACCTACACACACAGCCCAATACATGCACACAATCACACTCACACACACACAGCCCCATACATGCACACAATCACACTCACACACACAGCCCCATACATGCACACAATCACACTCACACACACAGCCCCTTACATGCACACAATCACACTCACACACCTACACACACAGCCCCATACATGCACACAATCACACTCACACACACACAGCCCCATACATGCACACAATCACACTCACACACACAGCCCCATACATGCACACAATCACACTCACATACACAGCCCCTTACATGCACACAATCACACTCACACACCTACACACACAGCCCCATACATGCACACAATCACACTCACACTCACACACACAGCCCCATACATGCACACAATCACACTCACACACACACACAGCCCCATACATGCACACAATCACACTCACACACACACACACACACACAGCCCCATACATGCACTCACTCACACTCACACACTCACTTACACACTCATTACACACTCACTCACTCACACACTCATAACACACACACACAGTCACTCACTCACTTACACACACAGTCATACACACTCACTCACACACACACTCACTCACTCACTCACTCACTCACAGACACACTCACTCACACACTCACACACTCACTCACTCACTCACTCACACACTCACAACACACCCACACAGTCACTCACTCACTCACACACACATTCATACACACACACACACACACACACACACACACACTCACTCACTCACTCACTCACTCACACACACACTCACTCACTCACTCACTCACTCACTCACACACACACTCACTCACTCACTCACTCACACACACACTCACTCACTCACTCACTCACTCACTCACACACACACTCACACACTCACTCACTCACTCACTCACTCACTCACTCACTCACTCACTCACTCACACACTCACTCACTCACTCACTCACTCACTCACTCACTCACTCACACACTCACTCACTCACTCACTCACTCACTCACACACTCACTCACAGACACACTCACTCACTCACTCACACACACACTCACACACTCACTCACTCACTCACTCACTCACTCACTCACTCACACACTCACACACTCACTCACAGAAGGGAGCTCTGTGTAATCGATGCTTTAATTGAAGAGTTAAGTGCGGGGTAAGGGCCCTGCAGCTCTCCCACGCACAGTGTGATTCTCATCCCTCCAGCCCTGCAGAACCTGCATGTGATTCTCATCCCTCCAGCCCTGCAGAACCTGCATGTGATTCTCCTCCCTCCAGCCCTGCAGAACCTGCATGTGAATCTCATCCCTCCAGCCCTGTAGAACCTGCATGTGATTCTCATCCCTCCAGCCCTGCAGAACCTGCATGTGAATCTCATCCCTCCAGCCCTGTAGAACCTGCATGTGATTCTCATCCCTCCAGCCCTGCAGAACCTGCATGTGAATCTCATCCCTCCAGCCCTGTAGAACCTGCATGTGAATCTCATCCCTCCAGCCCTGCAGAACCTGCGTGTGAATCTCATCCCTCCAGCCCTGCAGAACCTGCGTGTGAATCGGCCGGACGGAGCAATCTGCTCCACCTGCTTACTGAGGTTTGACTCCACAGGCCACCGTCCAGCTTCACTTCCACCCAGAGCCGTACATTATCCCAGCATGCACTGCTGTCCCCTGCAGGTCCCCGTGTTCACCTGCATGGGAAGAGTGTTCCTCTGACTCACGTCTGTGTTTGTGTGTGTGTGTGATGTGTGTGTAGTTTGTGTTTGTCTGTGTGTGTGTGATGTGTGTATGTGTGATCTGTGTGAAGTGTGTGTGTGATGTGTGTGTAGTTTGTGTTTGTGTGTGTGATGTGTGTGTGTGATGTGTGTGTAGTCTGTGTTTGTCTGTGTGTGTGTGATGTGTGTGATCTGTGTGTGTGTGATCTGTGTGAAGTGTGTGTGTGATGTGTGTGTGTGATGTGTGTGTAGTTTGTGTTTGTCTGTGTTTGTCTGTGTGTGATCTGTGTGATGTGTGTGTAGTTTGTGTTTGTCTGTGTGTGCTGTGGTTTGTATGATGTGTGCATGTGTGTAATGTGTGTGTGTGTGATGTGTGTGTGATGTGTGTGTGGTGTGTGTGATCTGTGTGATGTGTGTGTAGTTTGTGTTTGTCTGTGTGTGTGTGTGTGTGATGTGTGTGATCTGTGTGTGTGTGATCTGTGTGATCTGTGTGTGTGTGATCTGTGTGTAGTTTGTGTTTGTCTGTGTGTGCTGTGGTCTGTATGATGTGTGCATGTGTGTAATGTGTGTGTGTGATGTGTGTGTGGTGTGTGTGATGTGTGTGTGGGTGATCTGTGTGATGTGTGTGTGTGATGTGTGTGTAGTTTGTGTGGTGTGTGATGTGTGTGATGTGTGTGTGTGGTATGTGTGTGCTGTGTGTGTGTGTGTGTGTGTGTGATGTGTGTGTGTGTGTTATGTGTGTGTGTGTGTGTGTGTGTGTGATGTGTGTGTGTGTGTGTGTGTGTATGTGTGTGTGTGTGTGTGTGTGTGTATGTGTGTGTGTGTGTGTGTGTGTGTGTGTGTGTGTGTGTGATGTGTGTGTGTGTGTGTGTGTGTGTGTATGTGTGTGTGTGGTGTGTGTGTGTGTGTGTGTGTGTGTGTATGTGTGTGTGTGTGGTGTGTGTGTGTGTGTGTGTGTATGTGTGTGTGTGTGTGTGTGTGTATGTGTGTGTG
>NC_083774.1:341820-349320 GCF_963514075.1 Conger conger | reverse complement strand
ACTTGAGTGTGTTTAGTGCTTCAGTGGAGACATTCCCGCGTGGTAGAGCTCCTCTCTCATTTGCAGTGTGTTTCTGACTCTCTAGAGACTGTTATGTATGAAAATCAGCAGATCATTAACAAGCTGGTGTACAGGTCTACCTGAGAGAGAGAGAGAGAGAGAGAGAGAGAGAGAGAGAGAGAGAGAGAGAGAGAGAGAGAGAGAGAGAGAGAGAGAGAGAGAGAGAGAGAGAGAGAGAGAGAGAGAGAGAGAGAGAGAGAGAGAGAGAGAGAGAGAGAGAGAGAGAGAGAGACTGTGTCCTGCAGTCAACCTCAAAATGTAAAAATATGTGGATCTGCAGGAGTTGGGAGGAACTAACCTTAAGTTATGTAGATCTGTGTGTCTGAAACATTCAAACACATTCACTGTGACCCTCCCCTTATTAAAATCTAGCCTCACATATGTTCGCGTATTGGACTGAAATGTTTTGAACTCACGTCACAACAAACGCAGGTACACAGTGACAAGTGCTATGCCTCGGAGTGCTGCGGTGTTTAGCTTGATAGGTGTGAATATCTGTGGAAAGTGCACACTGTACAGAAACTTGCAGTAGTCTTCACTCATCTCAACGCCCCACCTCTTGTGAAGAAGTAACAGTTAGCATAGTGTTGCTGTCACGTCAGAGCTGGCACGGATGTTTTGGGCAAGCTTGCTGGAGATTTGTTGTCGCAGTGTTATTAAAATGTGTTACAGAAGCGGGTCATCTTAACGCGGCTGATTTTACTGAATCCACATACAGTGCTTTTAACGAGGTGGCGTCATTAGCATTAGCGCCTGATTGGTGGCGTGTCAGTTTGATGCTGATCCCCACTCACTTGTCTCTCGTTACACCGCTTTAATTGTCACTCTTTGTCACGCAGTTTCTCTCCCTATAGAGAAGATTCATCACTTCAGCAGTGTGAAATGCCGTTGCCTCAGCTGCCCATCCTGGAGAGCTATCATTCGTAATGACGGGGGGATTTTGGCAAAAAGATTCTGTGGCGATTCTTTTGCAAAATGGCTGACTGTAGTGTAGCTACTGGGTGCGCATGTATGGGGATGTATACACCGCTAATTACTCATTGGCATCCTAGCGTAATATCCTCCCAGTCAATCAGCAGTCCTGTAATCTTCCTCCGTGTTTAATAAGCATCTACAGATCGCGTCTGTGCGGATCCTTGCCTTGCGATTGCATTAATGCGCTTCCCTGCCCCAATGCCGACAGGGCACAGTTCTACCAGAGAGCGAAGAAAGAGAGACACTTTGCATACCTCTCTTTTAAGTATGACGCTTTGAATGCATCATTTAAATGTAATTTTGTGTTTCATGAGAGATTTATTCAGAATTAGATATAATAAACAAAGCATGCTTGCCTGTGCAGTGTCACATCCCTCCCTGGCAGACCTGACTTCAAAAGCATCGCCTTGCCAATGAATAAATAAATATGCGTAGGGTCTGATTATCGTGGTCCTGAGTGAGTATCTGTGGAATATATGCACAGCATGCATTGACAGATCAGCTAATTAAGCATTTCTCCACAATGTAACAAAGTGGGGTGATCTCAGCAGGTGACAATGACACTAATGTGTCACAAGAGTGTTTATAATGAAAATTGATCTTGAACGTGTGAAAAATACTGTTGATACCTTCCAATTTCAAAGTAGCAGCCATTTTATCTTTAGTTATGGAGTGATTTTGGCAGCCAGAGAGATGGCAAGGCAGAGCTGTTAGGTTTATTACAGTAACGTGTGTGATCAGCTTGGGTAGTATGCTTTTTATGCCACTATTTTTGACAAATATCTTTTTCCAGAGCTTGTACTATTGTTGCACTTGTACTATTGTTTCTCTAATTTATTTTGCTGTAGCTAATTCCTAAATGACAGTCCTGGGTCACCACTGTGCTAACATATGCTAGTGAGGCCAACATATGCACTCAGATATTAAAACAAATATAAATGTGATATTCACAAAGAACCAAAGCAAAGGAGTAATAAGTTATCCTGCCACGACAGTGAGTTTCTGCCCCCGGAGAGCGGAATGTTCCTGCGCCCGGTGCAGTGGCAGTGAAATAGGAGGAGGTGCCACTGGCCCTGTGGGGAGGTGCTGCTCACTGGCCCTGTGGGGAGGAGGTGCCACTGGCCCTGTGGGGAGGAGGTGCCACTGGCCCTGTGGGGAGGAGGTGCCACTGGCCCTGTGGGGAGGTGCTGCTCACTGGCCCTGTGGGGAGGAGGTGCCACTGGCCCTGTGGGGAGGTGCTGCTCACTGGCCCTGTGGGGAGGAGGTGCCACTGGCCCTGTGGGGAGGTGCTGCTCATTGGCCCTGTGGGGAGGTGCTGCTCACTGGCCCTGTGGGGAGGTGCTGCTCACTGGCCCTGTGGGGAGGTGCTGCTCACTGGCCCTGTGGGGAGGAGGTGCCACTGGCCCTGTGGGGAGGTGGTTCTCATGAGGGGCCTACTGTGTGGCACACACTGAGTCTGTTCCAGTGCTCGGCATTGTGGGTAATCAGCGGTGACAGCCTTGGGGCGTGGGGGACTGGGGTTCCCGCTGCAGACGCGCAGGTTAGCGCTGGCATTAGCGCTGCAGATGCGCAGGTTAGCGCTGGCATTAGCGCTGCAGATGCGCAGGTTAGCGCTGGCGTTAGCGCTGCGGACGCGCAGGTTAGCGCTGGCGTTAGCGCTGCAGATGCGCAGGTTAGCGCTGGCATTAGCGCTGCAGATGCGCAGGTTAGCGCTGGCGTTAGCGCTGCAGATGCGCAGGTTAGCGCTGGCGTTAGCGCTGCAGACGTGCAGGTTAGCGCTGGCGTTAGCGCTGCAGACGCGCAGGTTAGCGCTGGCGTTAGCGCTGCAGACGTGCAGGTTAGCGCTGGCGTTAGCTCTGCAGATGCGCAGGTTAGCGCTGGCGTTAGCGCTGCAGACGCGCAGGTTAGCGCTGGTGTTAGCGCTGAAGAATTCCTGCCAGTGGGGGGGTGTGTTCCGGGCTCAGACCATGGCCTGAGGATACTCTCCTCTGCCTGGGCGGGAGAGCAGCCCTGCGGGAGCGTCTCACATTCCTAGGATCACAGGATATTGTTTTTCCCATTAACTCCCTGAGTCTGTCTGCATTTCCATGGAAACAGAATCCGGGCTGACACTGTCCATACGCTGGACCCGGGTGGGCGGCTGGTCTTTCTGCGGCGATCGCCCAGCGATATACCACCGCAATCACACAGTTTAACCTCTGCTACACGCATGCACATTTCAACACAGGAAACAGGCTGGGCAATTCCACTGGGTGGGCAATTCCAGAGGCGAGTGAGGCTTTGTGTGAGGAGGCACGGGTACAGTGGGTAGTCTGGAGGACTAGACGGGGTGTTGCTGACTCAATCTAACGTACAGCATGCATCTAACATACAGCATGCATCTAATGATGACGGTGTTCAGGACCGTTCAGGCGCTTCAGCGTGCCTTTAGTGTGGCCGGTGTTCAGGACCGTTCAGGCGCTTCAGCGTGCCTTTAGTGTGGCCGGTGGTCGGGGTCAGAAGCTGTTCATGGAGCGGCTGCTTTAAGTGTTGTTCTGCTTTTTTGCTGCTTGCTGTTGTGCTTTAAGCATGTAATGCAGGCGCTTGTTTTTTGTGTAAAATGTTGTAAATTGAGAGAGAGGAGCAATGGAGGGAGAGAGGAGAGAGAGACTGAGGGAGAGGAAGATGATGATGAAGGCTGTCCTTGGTTGTTAGGGTGTGGGGTGAAACTGGACGCTCTCTGAATGTGTTTTCCTGGCTCCGCGGGCCTCTCCCTCTCCACTGCTCCAGGCTCATCGCTCCCGGCGTTCCCCATGGACCCAGCTCTTTCCACTAACAAAATGCAAAATACAAAATTAATAAAAACACCCTTTGAAACTGACAAATACGCCTAAGGCAAGCTATCGGCCTGCCGGCTGCTTAAAATTTAATCCGTTTTTTCCCCACTTATTTTCCTGAGCCGTACCCGTGTTTTTAATAACGCGGCGCGGTCGGCCAGCATGCACAAACAGAAATGACATGTTTAACGGGTCCTGACTCCTCACGGACCCTCCCTCCCCCGAGAGCGCCTCGCTAATGAAATCAACAGATCTGCTTTATCTCTTAACCCCGGTCCTTCTGCAGTCTGTCTGCTCTGCCTGCTAGCCTCTGTCTTTTCATAATTTGCCACACATTAAAAAAAAAAAAAGCCTTTAAAACAAAAACAAAAAAACACTGGCATCTGCTGCATTGGCAATACATTTTCTGGGTTAGAGTTAGGGTTAGGGTTAGGGTTATTATGATGTATTTATTAGGGTTACCCTAACCCTAACTGGGATCAGTCGGGGGATTGTAGAACCTTGTCAGAATTCCCTGCCATTGTGTCAGAAGGTGTCCAAACACAGAGGGAGGTGTGAGATGTTGTGATCGCCCACTCACTCACGGCCCCACCACATGGCTGTCAGTCAGAGCGGAGAACGTATCCCCCGTCTGAACGACCTCCGGACAGAGACATCATCCATAACGCGGAAGACACTGCCAAGCGCAAACTCCTGAAACATTCTCCTTCTAGGTGTCACTGTGCTCATCTTCATAACACCACACTCATTCCCGCTCATAAATAATAACCTTTCCCCAAACTCCATCACTACTGTAACTGAGTGCTGTACCCGCCTCTCCTTATGGACATTTAATGCAATATATTCCAAATATGTGGACTTCAGAAAATATAATGGTATCAATACATTTCACTGCAATGTTTGAAATATATATAAATATATACATATCAAGATGTCTGAAAGCAGAAGTAATTTGGGGAGGGGTGTGGGGTAGGCAGTTTATATCAGAAGGAGACATACACAGTCTCGAGTCGAATTTCAAGTCGAAATGCACAAAATGCTTGCTTAACGGCCCAATAAATTACTCCTGTTTCATTTCCCGCTCATTTATGTATGATGTATTTATTGTATTAACGCTAATGTATCAAAATGTTTCTGAACACATTCCTGTTTCCCACAAGAGCAGCACAATTAATTTTTAGGGGCAAATGATCTTTTCACCTGTCTGCAGTCCAGCACCGTGCTATCGCGTTGACCTATTGTGGCAGCTCACAGCTGCAAAGCTCTCTCTCTTTCTCAGGTAAAGGGGAGAACCAGCGTGATGTCTGTACTGACTACAAAAGCAAAGAGACAATGGAAATGTTTATATTGATTACTCAAGCGAAGAGCCAGTATTGATGCTGGTATTGATTATTTGAGCACCGTAGGTTTTTAAGACCGATTGAAGTGCACAGGATTTTTTTGTCTATTATAAGAACTTCCAGCTCTGGTTGGAAGGTGAGACTTTATAGCACAGATAGATGTGACCAGCTGTAGCATAGGACCACATGACCAGAGCAACTGTATGTGCTGTTCCAGCTGTAGCATAGGACCACATGACCAGAGCAACTGTATGTGCTGTTCCAGTAAATCTGTTGAGCTAAAGACCACACCCCAAACTAGGGGACCAGTCCTGTTTGTGCTGCATCTTCAGGGGTCACGCTATATTCTGTCACGGTCGCTTACCTGCTAATGTCTGAAATCCAGTACACCTGCTACCACTAGGCCAGAGCCTGTCTTGATGATGATGATGATGATGATTGTGGGCCCAGACCTTGGGAAACTGCTAAACTGGGGCCCTGTGTGTATGCGTTTTGCATGTGTGTGTGCATGTTTGTGCCTGTGTATTTGCTTGTGTGTGTGTATGTGTGCGTAAGTGCATGTGTGTGCATGCATGTATTTGTGGGTTTGTGCGTGTTCGTGCCTGTGTATGTGTGCATGTGTGTTAGTGTGTGTGCGCGCGCATGTGTGCGTGTGTGTGTGTGCATGTGCTTGTGCATGTGTATGTGTGTTTTGTGCGCAATGTGTGTCTGTATTGTGAGAACCAGCAGCAGTTGACATTCTCTATTTGTAGAAACATAAAAATAATGCACTTTGCCACTGGTAAATATTTCTTATTTTGCACAGCGATCTCCCACTCCAGGGCTTGCGTGTAAGAGCTGGAATGTGGATGTTCTCCTCTGACAGATGAAGCCAAAGCTGGCATAAGTGGTCAGCTGTTGTTCCCATGTCACTTTGAGCAGTACATGGAATGCCTTTAAAACGCTCAGTTTTCCCTGCAGCCATGCGAGGATTCCTCCACTGACCTTCCGCACGCTGGGGGAGCACTGCATAAAATACTTTTATCTTTTAAACTTTTTATCACTACAAATGGCTACAAATGGAGTATTGCCAGTCCAGGGTCTCAGGAACCTGGACATGTCTGTCTGTCTCGGGGCATTTCCATCTCCAGCGGTGATGAGTGTTCATGTCAGCTGTAGTTAGAGGTGCACCATTAATGCACCAGTGTTCCCAACATTGATGTAACCTGTTTATACTGAAAATCTTTCCACAGTTATACCATGTTTCAAATACAGTGCCCTCCAAAAGTATTGGAACAATGAGGCCAATTCCTTTGTTTTTGCAAAACAAATAAAAACATGAACACGAGACAAAGAGTTCCGATCTTATCAAATCTTATTTCCTTTACACCTAAATGTGTTAAACTACTTAGAACATAGCACCTTTGATATCAGACCACCCAATCTTTAGGTGAGTGAAAAGTATTGGAACAGAGAGTATTTAAGTAAATGAAAGTAAATTACACTTAATAATTGGTAGCATATCCTTTGCTTGCATTAACTGCATCAAGCCTGTGACCCATTGACATCATCAAACTGTTGCATTCTTCTTTTGTGATGCTTTTATTGCAGCTTCTTTCAGTTGTTTGTTTCAGGGGGGGCTTTCCCTTTAATCTCCTCTTCAGGAGGTGAAATGCATGCTCAATTGGGTTAAGGTCTGGTGATTGACTTGGCCAGTCTAAAACCTTCCACTTTTTCTCCCTAATGAAATCAGGCAGCGTGTTTAGGGTAATTGTCTTGCTGCATGATGGCGTTCCTCCCAATTAGTTTGGACGCATTTCTCCATAAGTTGGCAGACAGAATGTTTTTGTAGACTTCTGAATTCATCCTGCTGCTACCATCATGAGCTACATCATCAATAAAGATTAGTGAGCCCACTCCAGAAGCAGCCATGCAAGCCCAAGCCATGACTCTTCCTCCACCGTGCTTCACAGATGAGCTTGTATGTTTTGGATCATGAGCAGATCCCTTCCATCACTTTGGTAGAGGTTAATCTTGGTCTCATCAGTGCATAAAACTTTGTTCCAACTTTGTTTGCACAAAGGTTTTTTGGCTCATCCTTGTACTTTTTTGCTAATTGTAATCTTGCCTTCCGATTCTTACGACTAATGAGTGGCTTGCATCTTGTGGTATAGCCTCTATATTGCTGCTCTCTAAGTCTTTTTCAAATGTTTTTCTTCACAGCTCTCAGAATTTCTCTGTCAGCAACTGCTATTGTTTTCCTTGGTTGACGTGTTCAATGTGTGTTGCTCAGTACGCCAGCGGTTTCTTTCATTTTCAGGACATTCCCA
>NC_083774.1:329320-336820 GCF_963514075.1 Conger conger | reverse complement strand
TTAAAAATATATTTATTAATTTTATTGATCCTGTGTAGGGAGCACATGAATTCAGACATTCAAAATGTCCCACAAGCTTTTAGGATCTGAAGTTTCGTTGTTTCATACTATTTTATATTGCAAAATATTGGAGTAAAAAGTAACAGTACATTTCACCTCTATAGTACTTGGCCACAAATGTTCTGTAGTATAGAAGAACGATGGTTTCATATTTTCTGTACGTTTCACACATTTGTAATTCACATACCTTCATTGCCATGACACAATCAACTAGTATTTCGCTGCCATCTAGCGTTTCATTGGGGGAGAACAAGGGCCCTCTCGCTACGGGGTCTTCCTGCGGTTCCAAGTCGGTAGCTAGCTACCCCATCCCGCTAAGTTATATCCGGACGTAGTTTCCCTTATGTATGGATGCGCATGAATTATTCAGTTCCTGATGATGGGATGTTCACCTTATAGGCTAACAATCAAATATCTAGTTATTTCAAGCAATATAACTAGCTACCTTTTTGTTCAACCATGTTGCCAAGAGCGATTAGGTCACAACTCGGCTAATTCATGTTTCATCTAGAATCAACGATTTCCCTAACTTGATCATCCGACATACGGTGTTCATGTGGACCTTCTTGGTGGATACCATAAATCCGACGCTACTTGCCCGCAGTATAACATTAGAGTTTATGATCGAGTATACCCCGACTCCCACAGAACAGTTCTGTGCCTCCTAACTCTCGTTAGAACAGGTGAATCCACCAGCCAGTTAAGGTGATTTAGTTCGGGGAGGAAACTCACGTCATCAGGTTTGTCGGTTTCCTTTCTCCCGCCTACTCTGCAGGTTTAGGGTCAGACTCAGTCAATGCAGTAAAACTCAGTGGGCAAGCAGTCCAGTTTGTGTTCACCGTAATTAACATATGTACTATGAATAAAAAAGTGGTTTTCCGTATTTTGGGTGCTGTAAGATCATCTTGCTACAATGGTCGAACTAGCCAACGACCTACGGCAAGCGCAGTAACGCTACGTTGCTAGCTAACACAAGTATGACGCTCGCTAGCTACATAAGTCAGGCCATTAACATTTATTTTAATAATAAATTACATAAATCATTTCTCCGTGTGAAAGTACAGATAGCAGAGGTAACTGGTAACTTCACAAATAAGGAGAAACGATCTGCCAAGGGCAACGAATTCAATTTCATCGCACAAGGTCAGTAACGTGCCAGCAATAATGGCGGAGCCCAGCATGGTGTTAGTTAAACGGAATGTTTGTGCTTTTGTGCTTTAGTATTATAGCTAGTTTTGTTCGCAGTAGAAATCCATTTCCACAAGAGGGATTATCACAGAATGTTCAAAATTAATTAATCACATTTAAATTAAGGGACTGGAATTCTGAAGTGGAGTGTCTTATCTGAAAGAATTGTGATTTTGTTCTTGCTATTTGAATTTGTTGCTCAAGGTTCCACTATCAAAAACATGGGTAATTGTATTTGAAATTTCTCTGTGGTGTTTCTGATCATATTTTGACTGTTTTTTGACCACGGTTTGGCCCTGCAGTTCCCAACAATCCCCTCCATATAACAGAATCGGTGCGTATTTTTATTTAACGTTTATATACGGGAGGAAGAGAGAGAGCACAGATGATATTCGGTGCACAGGCTCATTGTGCCAGGCTACTTCAAAGCCATGCAAACTTTGTAATGAAAAACTTAAGACACAAGATTGCGAGGTGGGGGTAGAGACCTCTCGTTCATTTCGCTCTGCATAAATTTGTGCTTGTAATTCAAAGGTTGCTGTTTTTGTTTGTTTTGCTGTGTGTTTTTGTAAATTTGCGTCTTAATAAATATGTTGGAGACTTGCTTTGATATGCCAGGCTTGTATGTGTGGCCTGCATGCATTAAGAGGGAAGGGGGAATGATCAGTGGTCTCCGGGCTCTAATGAGGAGGTCACTGTGTGCTAATTATCACTTCAGCTCTGCTTCACTGCATCAGCTTCAGAGTAGCTTCAGCTGCAGACTGCGCTGTGTACACCTGTGTGTGTGTGTGTGTGTGTGTGTGTGTGTGTGTGTGTGTGTGTGTAATACACCTGTATGTGGGTCTGTAATACACCTGTGTGTGCCTGTATGTGTGTCTGTAGTACCTGTGTGTGTGTGTGTGTGTGTGTCTGTAATACACCTGTGTGTGCCTGTATGTGTGTCTGTAGTACCTGTGTGTGTGTGTGTGTGTGTCTGTAATATACCTGCGTGTGCCTGTATGTGTGTCTGTAATACACCTGTGTGTGTATGTAATATAGCTGCGTGTCTGTCTGTAATACACCTACCTGTCTGACTAATGGGGTTTTGTGATGTCTTTACAGTGATAGTGACATTGTCAAATTTAACAATATTGGTGTCAAGTAATGTCATTGTTTGCGTAACACAGTTTACTCTATAGTTTATGTTCTAATCCTTGCAAGGGATCACGCTGCTGTATCTAGCTCTTTTGTTGTTCTTCATAAATAAAATAAATTAAATAAATTAAATAAAGTAAATGTGGTAGTTGTTTGTTAAAACGATTGATTGTATTTGCAGACCTTCACAAAATGGCCGTGGGGAGGAAGTGACAAAATGTAGCAGAATAGGGCCAGAGGAAGTGATGAAAGAAACCCAAAATGCCGACCGAAAGGATTCTCGAGCGTGGCTGTCAGTGCAGCTTGTAAACGGCTCCAGAGCTATCCGTGGACCAAAATTAAGTGGTGTGGGTTTGCAGGCACAAAAGCATCAAAGAAGTTGGTGTGTTTCTCTCCACATGCTGTCTAAAACAATATGTAATTATTATGTAATGTTACATACGATTATAGTAACTAACGTCAGTGCTGCTAAGCCGATGCTGTTCTTTTTCAACCTGTGGGCCAGTTTGTAAATAGCAGATCTGACAGTGAGGAGGTGGGCTCAGTTCTGACCCCCCCGTGTTCCCCAACAGAGGGTGCACAGTTCAGTGTAATTCATCTGCCTGATGTAGCGCAGGAGAATGCAGTTCACACACAGGAAAGACACTTTCTGTCTTCTGAACCGTTGTACCAGGAGGGGGTTGTTGTACAGCTGATGTTATTTTTCCCTGCCCCCCCCCACATTAATGCCATCCCTGTCTCAGCCCAAACTCACTCTTACATACCCCCCCCCCCCCCCCCCCCGCACTCAGATATGAAAGAGGGGGAAGCCTGCCACTTTATTTCAGAGTAATTATAATGTGTGAAGTGTCTGAAAAACAAATGATAATTTATTTATAAGGAGCAAACAGGATTAAGAAAATGGCGCACAGAGTATTTCATTATTAATGGCATTCTTTAGGCGCTCTTCATTTGTACACTTCTGTGCTTTTAACTGGGCTGGAAATAAAAGGGGAATGTTGGTGTTGCCATTTTGAGCTTGGTTTTACATTGCATTACATGTTATTTAGCTGATGTTTTTATAAAAACCGACTTATAGTTCATTAGACGAAGCAGGAGACAACCCCAGCAATGTGGGGTTAGGCCTTGTCGCAGCTGCATCGGGGATCCAACCAGCGACCTTGTGGGTCCTGATCATGTACCCTGACCACTATGCTACAGGATAACCATAACCCTGATCATGTACCCTGACCACTATGCTACAGGATAACCCTAACCCTGAACATGTACCCTGACCACTATGCTACAGGATAACCATAACCCTGATCATGTACCCTGACCACTATGCTACAGGATAACCATAACCCTGATCATGTACCTGACCACTATGCTACAGGATAACCATAACCCTGATCATGTACCCTGACCACTATGCTACAGGATAACCCTAACCCTGATCATGTACCTGACCACTATGCTACAGGATAACCATAACCCTAACCCTAACCATAACCCTGATCATGTACCCTGACCACTATGCTACAGGATAACCATAACCCTGATCATGTACCCTGACCACTATGCTACAGGATAACCATAACCCTAACCCTAACCATAACCCTGATCATGTACCCTGACCACTATGCTACAGGATAACCCTAACCCTGATCATGTACCTGACCACTATGCTACAGGATAACCATAACCCTAACCCTAACCATAACCCTGATCATGTACCTGACCACTATGCTACAGGATAACCCTAACCCTAACCCTGATCATGTACCCTGACCACTATGCTACAGGATAACCATAACCCTAACCCTAACCATAACCCTGATCATGTACCCTGACCACTATGCTACAGGATAACCCTAACCCCCCCATCCACCCCTTCCACAGTGTCCTATTGCCCGATGCATGCACACACACACATTCACACACACCCTCTCGCACACACACTCGCACATTCACACGCACCCTCTCACGCACGCCCACGCACGCACCCTCACACGCTCACACAAACCATAATGCGCAACTCTGACATGCACATTAGCCTGACTGTGTTTCTCTCTTGCTTGTCAGAGGCTGAGCTAAATAACTGATGTGATGTGATGACTTGTGCCACAGTGCAGCCATGTCTGGCATAGGGCCCTCTGCTCCAGCCGGCCAGTCAGCTGCCTGCAGATGCTGATGGAGGAAGGGGTGAAGTGGCTTTGTGTTGTGAGCGGGGAAGGCGGTGTTTTGCTGCAGAGTGAGTGTGCTTTGCAGGCTCAGTGTTAATGCAGACTAATTAGCCTCCTCTTTAGCCCCGGCTGATCCACGGCTTCTTATACTCCTGCTCTGATATTTTATTCCACAGCAATTACTCCCCCCACTCCTGTGCACACTGCCACACACACACACACACACACTCCGGGCCTGTGCACACTGCCACACACACACACACACACACACACACACACACACACACACACTCCGGGCCTGTGCACACTGCCACACACACACACACACACACACACACTCCGGGCCTGTGCACACTGCCACACACACACACACACACACACACACACACACTCCAGGCCTGTGCACACGGCCTGCAGCGCACATGTCAAATTAAAGAGCAGTTTATGCACCTGATATTCAATTAGGGCCTGAGGACTGGGACAATGAGGGAACAGGGGAAGAAGCCTGCTACTGTAGCACACACACACGCGCACGCTCTCACACACGCACTCTCTCACACACTGTCACACATACACACACACACGCACACACTCGCGCGCGCACACACACTCACGCACACACTCGCGCGCGCACACACACACACACACACACGCACACTCTCACACACACGCACTCTCTCACACACTGTCACACATACACACACACTGTCTCACACACACACACACTCGCGCGCGCACACACACACGCGCACGCTCTCACACACGCACACTCTCACACACTGTCACACATACACACACACTGTCTCACACACACACACACTGTCACACACACACACTCACGCACACACTCGCGCGCGCACACACACACACACACGCACACTCACACACTCGCACACTCTCACACACATGCTCTCACACACACACACACACACACACACACACACACACTGTCTCACACACACACTCGCGCACACACACACACACGCACAGTCTTTTTGTGTGTCTCATGTTAATTACAGCACAACAAATACGTGTTTGTGTAGTGTATAATACATATAAAATTATGTTTAATAAAATAAACAAAACCGGGCAGGCTAATCCATCCGTGTGTAAAACATAATCACATCTCCAGTCTCACAATCATTATTGAAAGGAAACAAATATTACACACAAGAATAGTCCTAATGAATCTGCTTTTGTTCTCTTAAGGATCTATCTAAAGTTTCAAAAGATCCCCTTGATGGGAAAAGAAACTATTATTTATTCATCTGAAAATAATTGGGAATCCGATGGTTTGACTAAAAGGGGAGCTGTAGTTAATTGGCTGTTACATATATGTATGGGAACACGTGTGTTCTCCAGACCAGACGGCTGCAGCTGCAGTGGCTGTGTGCAGTTGCTGGGTTTCCACTGCACTTTGCTGCTGATGATGGCCGTTCTTTCCTACGTGTGTCATTGTGCTGTCAGTGCCATGAGCAAGGCCTTAAACCTCGCTCCAGGAGGGACTGTTCCCTGCTTAGTCTAGTCTAAACTAAGTGGCTTTGGATAAAAGCGTGAACTAAATAACTAATTATTATAAATTATTCTTGTGCAGATGTGTTAGGTGGAGTAGAGTTGGGGAAGCACTGTGTGTGGTTGAGTGTTAGGTGGTGTAGAGTTGGGGAAGCACTGTGTGTGGTTGAGTGTGTTAGGTGGAGTCGAGTTGGGGAAGCACTGTGTGTGGTTGAGTGTTAGGTGGTGTAGAGTTGGGGAAGCACTGTGTGTGGTTGAGTGTTAGGTGGTGTAGAGTTGGGGAAGCACTGTGTGGTTGTGATTGCTTTACACCACCTAACACACTACTCTGTGTTTAGTATGAATTGATCTCGGGGAAACATTGTTGGACTCGTTTGGGATAGAATTGTCTGCTCAAATGTGTAAACACACACAGCACCCTGGTGTACACACACTTATCTGTGCACACTGAATGGCACATTCACAGGGTTTATTTATAGTGGCTGTAAGCTCCTGTTTTTAATACAAATAACTCCCACAATGTTCTGCGGTAATCAAGGCTTTCATTCACAACATAATTAATCATTTTTTCTAAACCCGTGAAAGTTTTTTCCGCTCTTCCGCTTGTTTTAGATTATTCCCAAGCGTTCCCGGTCTTTGCCCTGGAGTTCAGACAGTATCAAATGTGATTCTGATTATAATTCCCGGTTTGCTTTGATTGGGCTTTTCTCTCTTTGAGACGTAAAGAGTTTCTTTTTAATTGGCTTCTTCTGCTCAGTGAAAATATGCAGTGGCCAAAAATTTTAATTTTTCCCATAAGAACGGTATTTTTATAAGAACCAAGCTCTGTTTTTTCCAGTGCTTACACTAGTTATGCTAGCCCAATTACACTCGATGGCACAAATAGTTATTTGCAAGTGTTTTTTTTCTGGGTGGTGTGGTGGCGCAGTCGTTAGCCATGTAGCGGATCCTCCCTGTGTGGAGATCCTCTCTGTGTGGAGATCCTCTCTGTGTGGAGGTCCTCTCTGTGTGGAGATCCTCTCTGTGTGGAGGTCCTCTCTGTGTGGAGATCCTCTCTGTGTGGAGGTCCTCTCTGTGTGGAGATCCTCTCTGTGTGGAGGTCCTCTCTGTGTGGAGGTCCTCTCTGTGTGGAGGTCCTCTCTGTGTGGAGATCCTCTCTGTGTGGAGGTCCTCTCTGTGCATATCCTCTCTGTGTGGAGGTCCTCTCTGTGCATATCCTCTCTGTGTGGAGGTCCTCTCTGTGTGGAGGTCCTCTCTGTGTGGAGGTCCTCTCTGTGTGGAGGTCCTCTCTGTGTGGAGATCCTCTCTGTGCATATCCTCTCTGTGTGGAGATCCTCTCTGTGTGGAGGTCCTCTCTGTGTGGAGGTCCTCTCTGTGCATATCCTCTCTGTGTGGAGATCCTCTCTGTGTGGAGGTCCTCTCTGTGCATATCCTCTCTGTG
>NC_083774.1:314320-324320 GCF_963514075.1 Conger conger | reverse complement strand
TACATGAAGATACATTTTCCCCCTATTCTTAGGCCCGGCTGGGGGGTCCATGTAGGCCTGGCTTGTGACAGTCTTGCATTGTTAAAAGCGCTGTACAAATATCATTGAATTGAATTAAAAAGGCCTCCCTATGGTCACTGAGTGCTTTGGGCTCTGATTGGTCACTGAGTGCTCTGGGCTCTGATTGGCCACTGAGTGCTCTGGGCTCTGATTGGCCACTGAGTGCTCTGGGCTCTGATTGGCCGCTGGGCCCTGTGTGCTGCTTGTGGTTTACAGCGCTTCAGTGTGTGTTGCGCTCTTCCTCTTTACTTTATTAGCCAGTTTACTGGGAAAGATTGTTTAACCCTCTTGGCACCCCGGTAAAGTTCATGCAGAACTTTAAAAGAAAAAGGTATTTGAATCTGGACAAACTTGTTGTTTGGCCATGTTGATTTATGGCTCATCCTCTGGTTGTGACGGTTGTTGCAGAAGCTGGTCAGAGCTCTGGCAGTCCCGTGAGATACTTTCCAGTGTCTGATCTGTACTGTCTGTCTCGTATGCATACAGCAGAGTTCCTTTCTGATCTGTAATGTCTGCGTGCCGTATGCAGACATTAGAGTGTGTTCCTTTTTTATGCTTCTCAGTCTCAAACGCTGTTTTTTCACTTCCTGGTTAATTGGCAGTTTATAAAATAAAGGCGTGAAGTTCTCCCATAAGGACACATGTAAGCGCCTTTGTCTCATTATGGGGAAAGCGCAGCGATTATAGGGCAGCTTTGTTAATGCACCAGCTTGCAATAACAGTGTCATTAAATGTAATTAAAACTGGGTGGTTTAGCACATAACAATACCAGCCCCTGCCCAACTGAGACCGTTTACCATAATAAAAGAGCTGCTTTGTGCATATTTTACTTGATCAGAGTGTGCACTTACTCACGTCAGATGTAAATCGAAAGTTTTCAAATTTCTCGTTAATAATTAATTGCTCATCTCCTGAGGTTTTCTGGAAGGGCTGAATAAATCCCATTGTAATGTGCTCATTCTGCCTGAACACCACCATTACAAAGCGGCTTTGAGGATTATTACTGAACATCTTCTATCAGGAACATGTTTGTGAGCATACCTCACAGTGCACATACACTACTGTACCCCACAGTGCACATACACTACTGTACCCCACAGTGCACATACACTACTGTACCCCACAGTCACACTACTGTACCTCAGTCACACTACTGTACCTCAGTCACACTACTGTACCCCACAGTGCACATACACTACTGTACCTCAGTCACACTACTGTACCTCACAGTCACACTACTGTACCTCAGTCACACTACTGTACCCCACAGTCACACTACTGTACCTCAGTCACACTACTGTACCCCACAGTGCACATACACTACTGTACCCCACAGTGCACATACACTACTGTACCCCACAGTCACACTACTGTACCTCAGTCACACTACTGTACCCCACAGTCACACTATTGTACCTCACAGTGCACATACACTACTGTACCTCAGTCACACTACTGTACCCCACAGTCACACTACTGTACCTCACAGTGCACATACACTACTGTACCTCAGTCACACTACTGTACCTCACAGTGCACATACACTACTGTACCTCAGTCACACTACTGTACCTCAGTCACACTACTGTACCTCACAGTCACACTATTGTACCTCACAGTGCACATACACTACTGTACCTCAGTCACACTACTGTACCCCACAGTCACACTACTGTACCTCACAGTGCACATACACTACTGTACCTCACAGTCACACTATTGTACCCCACAGTGCACATACACTACTGTACCCCACAGTGCACATACACTACTGTACCCCACAGTCACACTACTGTACCCCACAGTCACACTACTGTACCCCACAGTGCACATACACTACTGTACCTCAGTCACACTACTGTACCCCACAGTGCACATACACTACTGTACCTCAGTCACACTACTGTACCCCACAGTCACACTACTGTACCCCACAGTGCACATACACTACTGTACCTCAGTCACACTACTGTACCTCAGTCACACTACTGTACCCCACAGTGCACATACACTACTGTACCTCAGTCACACTACTGTACCCCACAGTCACACTACTGTACCCCACAGTGCACATACACTACTGTACCTCAGTCACACTACTGTACCCCACAGTGCACATACACTACTGTACCTCAGTCACACTACTGTACCCCACAGTCACACTACTGTACCCCACAGTGCACATACACTACTGTACCTCAGTCACACTACTGTACCCCACAGTCACACTACTGTACCCCACCATGCCCAGCACTCCTCCTTGTCCGTTCCTCACTGCACTCAACCCTCGTGCTCTGAGCCTGCTTTTGGAGGAGTGAGGCGTTAACCTTTAAAGCGGGCCGGCAGGAAGCCTGCTAAAATGTGTCTCATGGTCATAAATATTTGATGTGATTGTGTGCGTTTTCAAAGGTGACACTGAAGTATTGAGGAGACCAATTAAAACGGCTGTTTGCTGCTGGGTTACAGATGCCAGAAGCACGGTTTACACACCCAGCAAATGCTAATATTTGAAATTCAAATTAAAGTTGAAAAGGCTTGTAATAACCGTTAATTAACTCTTGTTTTGTTTTTCCCCTTGACAAACTTGAACTGACTGAAACATCATAAAAACATCAGTCTTTAATACTCTGGACCACAAAGATGCATTTCAAAGCTTTGAGATATGCCTTTGATGTGCGTATTCCCTGAAGATGAGATATTATTTTAAGATCCCTTTGTTTAAAAATTCATTTTTATTATCCCTGCATGGGGTGCGTGGGAATTCCCCACACGGATTCCATCAGTGCAATTACCATCTTCCATCCATGCGCATTCCTGACGATGGATCCAGACTGCGTGTCCCCCCTGTGACGCACACAGGAGTCTCTCTGTGTCCCCCCTGTGACGCTCGCAGGGCTGGAGTCTCTCTGTGTCCCCCCTGTGATGCTCACAGGAGTCTCACTGTGTCCCCCCTGTGATGCTCACAGGAGTCTCACTGTGTCCCCCCTGTGATGCTCACAGGAGTCTCTGTGTCCCCCCTGTGATGCTCACAGGAGTCTCTGTGTCCCCCCTGTGATGCTCACAGGGCTGGAGTCTCTCTGTGTCCCCCCTGTGACGCTCACAGGAGTCTCACTGTGTCCCCCCTGTGACGCTCACAGGAGTCTCTGTGTCCCCCCTGTGACACTCACTGGAGTCTCTCTGTGTCCCCCCTGTGACGCTCACAGGAGTCTCACTGTGTCCCCCCTGTGATGCTCACAGGAGTCTCTGTGTCCCCCCTGTGACGCTCACTGGAGTCTCTCCGTGTCCCCCCTGTGATGCTCACAGGAGTCTCTGTGTCCCCCCTGTGACGCTCACAGGAGTCTCTGTGTCCCCCCTGTGACGCTCACAGGAGTCTCTGTGTCCCCCCTGTGATGCTCACAGGAGTCTCACTGTGTCCCCCCTGTGACGCTCACAGGAGTCTCTGTGTCCCCCCTGTGACGCTCACTGGAGTCTCTCTGTGTCCCCCCTGTGACGCTCACTGGAGTCTCTGTGTCCCCCCTGTGACGCTCACAGGAGTCTCTGTGTCCCCCCTGTGACGCTCACTGGAGTCTCTGTGTCCCCCCTGTGACGCTCGCTTGTTTAGAGACGCCCTACCGAGCGTGTTGTGTGAAGGCCTAATGAACACGAGTCAGCTGTCATTGTGATCGAAACTCAAAAGACTGGCTGTGTCTGAGGGTTCATCAGCTGGTCTGAGGGTTGCGTGGTATAGCTATCAAAACATGTTTTTAGCGCAGTAAGAACTGTCTCTGGCAGGTGGTGGGAGGTGTCATCTTTAATCATGCTTGATATCCTTGATTATCCTTGTCGTCATGTTCTTATCTGCCCTATGGAAACGGCATGTTCCTGTCGCTGTCATAGCAACAGAAGATACAAGTGACGTTGCCAGGCAGCATGTCCCTGTGGCTCAGAACATTGGAGGTGAGCTCTCGCTCCAGGTACGATTAGGTTTAAAAAGACTGAAAGAAATTGAACACCGCCTGCCGGAGATAGCTGTTACTGCGCTTTGCCCTAGCCCGTCTGCAAGAATATTGTAAAAACGAAAACAGTCCGTCGTGCAAGAAAGGCTTGGGACCCCTGGTCCAAGTAGTGCTCTAGCGTTCCACTTTGTCTGGTGCTGTGTGCTTGGTCTAATAGATGCAGTTTGATTGGTCTAGCTGGGATGCTGTTTGATTGGTCTAGCTGGGATGTAGAATGCAGAATTCAGTGATGTTCTATGGCACTGATGTCCAAAGTGAATTCTCAAGTCATACAGAAACTTTCATGAAAGCAAACTTTGGTCAGAGTGGCTTATGTATGCTCTGACCTCACTTTATATTTTGCTTTCATAGAATAAATTGATTGTAATTTAAATGCATTAAATATGAGGCACTAAGCACATCTGTTAGATGAAATCACAGGGGTATGGTCATGCTCTGCAGAATACATTGAATGGGTTAACATGTAGATTTATACTGTAAGTCTCTCCTTCCCTGCAGTGATCTGGCAAGCACAATAACTGAAAATTATTGAAAATCTTTCAGATGTGAAATATGGAAATAAATGGCCAAATGTACAAGAAAAGTTTCAGATGGCTGTAACCTATAATATTCTGACTACATTTTCATAATAATGCTGTTTTTAAGATGTGTCTTTGTGTATGGTCAGGCACATAAATGCTTAATTGTCAGGCTGTCTGCCGATGGTCTGTAGTAATCATCTCCACCTTCAGCCTTCATCCCAAACAACCCAGAGTCCACCTTCAGCCTTCATCCCAAACACTCTCTCAGGAGGACATTGTGTTTCTGAAGTTACTGCTTTCTGCACCAACTGTGGATAGTGTTTTTTATTAAGCTTTTACCTGATATTTTCTATATCTCACTGAACTATAGCTACCACCCTGGGATGATGGCATGCACACAGAATTGTGCAAAATTGATTTGATGTTTTAGCCCTTATTTATAACCTTGGGAAGACTAGTGTCTAACTGTATGGAGGAGTTCTCCCCTGTTATCATGCGGGGCTCTGATGAACATGTAGATTTAACACTGGTGTGTAATGTTAGCTCTTTAATGTGGGTTGCAGCTGCATTATCTGACCTTCAAACTCCAGCTTGAGAGCTGTGTCTTTTAATTGAATAATACATTACATTACATGTGGCACTTATTCAGTTAGAAGCAGATTGAGGAATCCGTAACCATGGGATCCAATCAGTGACAGAGGGGTGTCTCTCTCCCCCTCCCTCTCTCCCTCTCTCTCTCCCTCTCTCTCCCTCTCTCTCTCTCCCTTTCCCTCTCCCTCTCTCCCTTTCCCTCTCCCTCTATCTCGCTCCCCCTCTCTCCCTTTCCCTTTCTCTCTCCCTTTCCCTCTTTCCCCCGCTCTCCCCCTCTCCCCCGCTCCCTCTCTCCCCCTCTCCCTCTCTCCCCCTCTCCCTCTCTCCCCCCCTCTCTGTCTCCCTCTCTCTCCCCCCTCTGTCTCTGCTCTCTCTCTCTCTCTCTCTCTCTCTCTCTCTCTCTCTCTCTCACTCACTCACTAGGCCGGGTGACTGGAATAGATGGGCTGACCTCAAATTTTTACCAGCATTTCTGGGGATGTCTTGGTGATGATTGTTTTGAGGTCTTGAGGGAGTGTTTTTGAGGTCTTGAGGGAGTGTTTTCGAGGTCTTGAGGGAGTGTTTTTGAGGGGGCTCATTACCAGTTTCCTGGCAACGCGCAGCGCTCTCTCTCCTACCAGAGAAGGGGGACCTGGCACTGGAGAACCGTCGCTCTCCTCTGCACAGACTACAAGATTCTCTCAAAAGTACTGTCAAACAGGCTAAGGAACTATTTAGGACCACTTATTCACAGCGGCCAGTCTGTGTGCCTGACCGCACGATCATGGATAATTTATTTTTAATGCGCAATGTATTAGATGTGGGCAACGTCTATGGACTAAACACGGGCATCCTATCTCTTGATCAGGAGAAAGCCTTCGATCGAGTGGATCATGTTTTTCTTATTTTCAACGTTAAGAGCTTTTGGTTTTGCGGAGGTTTTTTTTATCATGGCTGGGGTTATTGTACGAAGGGGCAACGTGCATGATCAAGGTTGGGGGTGGGTTGAGTCGCCCAGTCCCTGTTCAAAGAGGGAGCAGGCAAGGTTGCCCTATCTCTGGTCAGCTCTACAGCCTGGCGATTGAGCCATTGCTCTGCCGGCTGCGAGATAAACTTGCAGGGCTCACCCTACCAGGAGCCATTCAAAGTCCCAGCCTGACGGTGTCTGCCTACGCAGATGATGTCACAGTTTTTATTAGAGGGCAGGGGGATGTTCAGGTTTTAACTGATTGTCTTGGTTTATATGAAAAGGCGTCTTCCGCTGAAGTAAATTGGGGGAAATGTGAGGCATTGCAGGTGGGGCAGTGGCAGCATGGTGGAGCACCCAGTCTACCAGAGGGTCTCAGGTGGGGAAGAAATGGGATGAAGGTTCTGGGGGTTTATTTGGGAACAGAGGGTTTCCAAAACTGGGAGGGTGTAGTGGAGAAGGTGTGTGCCAGGTTGTCTTCATGGAAATGGTTGCTGCCTCAGCTGTCCTATAGGGGAAGAGTTCTGGTTGCCAATAATTTGGTGGCCTCGATCTTATGGCACAAACTAATAGTTTTGCAACCACCCAGGGGTCTTATCCAGGAGGTGCAGAAGCTCCTGGTGGACTTCTTCTGGTCAGGACAACACTGGATCAGAGCAGCTGCTCTGTACTTACCCGTGCATGAGGGGGGACAAGGCCTTATGGACATCGCCTCGAGAGTAAAAGCCTTCAGAGTGAGAACTGGTCAGCGGTTTCTGTACCACAGTGGATTGAGCTGGCTGGAACCTGCGCGAGTGTTGCTGAGGAAGGCTGGGCGATTAGGCTGCGACAAACAGCTCTTCTTGATTCAGCCTGAGGAGGCTGACCTGACTGGGCTCACTCCGTTTTACCAGAATCAGAATCAGAATCAGAATCTCTTTATTCGCCATGTAGTTTTACATACATGGAATTTGCTGTGGTTTGTGGGTGCATACAAACAACATAAAGAATGAAACCAAAAAAATAGGAACATAGATATATAATAAGGTGGAATGTGATCTGGGTAAAAATAAGTAAATATATACAATACAACATAATGCTGAAGCGGGGTATATAAAGTATTGTTAAAGTGCAAAAAATAAAATATATAAAATATAAATAAAATTTAAAAAATATAAAGTTTATGAAGTTTTATGGGGAGGGATAAAAGTCTGTGACAATGGGGACCCTTGGGCCTTGTTGATGAGGCCAGCTGCCGATGGGTAGAAGCTGTTTCTGTGGCGAGAGGTTTTGGTCCTGATGGACCGCAGCCTCCTGCCAGAGGGGAGTGTTTCCAATAGTCTGTGTCCGGGGTGAGAGGGGTCGGCCACAATCCTTCCTGCACGCCTCAGGGTTCTGGAGGTGTACAGGTCCTGAAGAGATGGCAGATTGCAGCCAATCAACTTCTCTGCAGAGCGGATGATACGCTGCAGTCTGCCCTTGTCCTTGGCAGTGGCAGCAGCATACCAGATGGTGATGGAGGAGGTGAGGATGGACTCAATAATGGCGGTGTAGAAGTGCACCATCATTGTCTTTGGCAGGTAGAACTTTTTCAACTACCGCAGGAAGAACATCCTCTGCTGGGCTTTTTTGATGAGGGAGCAGATGTTCAGCTCCCACTTGAGGTCCTGGGAGATGATGGTTCCCAGAAAGCGGCAGGACTCCACAATGTTGACAGGGGAGTCTCTCAAGGAGATGGGGTCGGGTGGGGGTGGGTTCTTTCTGAAATCTACAACTATCTCCACTGTCTTCACAGCGTTGAGCTCCAAGTTGTTCTGACTGCACCAGGTCACCAGATGGTCAATCTCCCACCTGTAGGCGGACTCATCCCCACCAGAGATGAGTCCAATCAGGGTGGTGTCATCCGCAAACTTCAGGAGCTTGACAGATTGGTGACTGGAAGTGCAGCAGTTGGTGTACAGGGAGAAGAGCAGAGGGGAAAGAACGCAGCCTTGGGGGGAACCGGTGCTGATGGTCCGGGTGTTAGAGACATGTTTTCCCAGCTTCACATGCTGCCTCCTGTCAGACAGGAAGTCTGTGATCCACCTGCAGGTTGAATCAGGCACGTTCAGCTGGGAGAGCTTGTCTTGTAGCATAGTTGGCATTATTGTATTGAAGGCAGAGCTGAAATCCACAAACAGGATCCTGGCGTAGGTTCCTGCGGAGTCCAGGTGCTGTAGGATGAAGTGTAGAGCCATGTTTACGGCATCATCTACAGACCTGTTGGCTCTGTAGGCAAACTGCAGGGGGTCCAGGAGGGGGTCTGTGATGGATTTGAGGTGGGACAGTACAAGGCGCTCAAAAGACTTAATCACCACAGAGGTCAGGGCGACGGGTCTGTCATTCAGTCCTGTGATCCTTGGCTTTTTGGGGACAGGGATGATGGTGGAGGCCTTGAAGCAATCTGGTACATGGCAAGTCTCCAGTGAGGTGTTAAAAATGTCTGTGAACACCGGAGACAGCTGATCAGCACAGTGCTTCAGGGTGGATGGAGAGACAGAGTCTGGCCTGACTGCTTTGCGGGTTCTGCCTCTTGAAGATCCTATTGACATCTCTTTCCAGTAAGGACAGAAGTGTCTCTGAGGTGAGTAGCTGTGGAGTGGCCCAGGCTCCTGCTGTGATAGAGGAGGTGGGGGGCTGGAGCTGGTGGCTGGGTCATGGGGGATGGTGTCAGGACTGTCCCATTGACCTTCAAAGTGACAGTAGAACTCATTCAGATCGTTGGCCAGGCGTGAATTGTTCATGGAGTGGGGGGTTTTTGTTTTGTACCAGTCAGTAATACAGGCTTGGAAAGTTTTTAAAGCTACTCGTGCCCCTGCTGGAAAGCCGGGGATGTGGCTATTTGAGGAGCCACTGTTCTATAACAGATTCCTACCCAGTAAAACCTTGTCCTCAGCCAGCCTACGATCCAGCTTGCGGGAGGCAGGGTGTACGAAGTTGGGGCACCTGATAAGGTCTACGCAAGCTTCAGTGGAAGTGCTTGGAGAGATGGCCAGCATCAGGTCCTCAAGGGTGCTGCAGAGGATAATAGAAGAGGTCTGTGCATCCCTGCCAAAACCCCTCAGAGTGTTTGTGGAAAACAATACCCAAACTGACCAATGGGATGATGAATGTGAGTATGTTTTCCCTGCTCTGGCTGTCACTGCCAACACGGGGGAGTGGCAGGAGGGGCGGGGGCAACTGCTGTCTTTCAGGACCCCGGAGCTGGGGGAGTTTCAGGCAGTAGGAAAGAAGGCAGCATACTATGCTTGTGTGAAAGCATCTCAATTACGCTCACTGGCAGGCATGAAGGGTCGAGGTGGGCCAAATTTTTTGGTCCAGACTTTTCCCCAAATGGCTGCTGGAGGTCCCTGTATAAGCCTCCCATTGAAAAATGGACAGCTGACCTCCAGTGGAGGATCATTCATGGGGCTATAGCCATGAACAGACATCTGGTGCACCTGGATCCTAGTGTTGGGGAGGGCTGTCCTTTTTGTTTGGTCCCTAACCCACCTGTTTTTACAGTGCTCTCGATTAACACAGGTTATTGGCTTCCTGAAGAGTTTTTATCAAGGCTTAGGGGAGGAGTTTTCATGTGAGGTTTTCATTTTTGGGCCAAGATTCACAGCACAAAAGAAGCGTGTACAAACGCTCATTAATTTTTTGTCAGGGGTAGCTAAACTAGCAATATGGAAAACCCAGAAGAAACAAATCAGAGGGATGGGGTCAGTAGACCCTGCAAAAATGTTCAGGGGGCTGCTTGCAACCAGGCTCAGAGTAGAGCATGCATACTACAGGCTTGTAGGAAACCTACAAGGGTTCAGGAAAATGTGGGGGTTTGGGAGTGTCCTGTGTACTGTTGATGGAAATGGATAGTTGTGTCTTGCTCG
>NC_083774.1:267500-314120 GCF_963514075.1 Conger conger | reverse complement strand
CCTCCATGTTGGAACAGAGCAGGAACGAGTCGACCAGTCGCGGTGTGATGAGCTGCTCCCGGTCGCTGTCACTGACGCTCTCTGGACACACAGCGGCCAGCCTCCGCAGAGCAGCCTGAAACGAGCCAGACTGTGTCACCCCAACATCACCCCAACATCACCACAGCGTGTCACCCCAACATCACCACAGCGTGTCACCCCAACATCACCACAACATCACCACAACATCACCACAACATCACCCCAACATCACCCCAACATCACCACAGACTGTGTCACCCCAACATGTCACCCCAACGTCACCACACCGTGTTACCCCAACATCACACAGCGTGTCACCCCAACATCACCCCATCACCACAGCGTGTCACCCCAACATCACCCCAACATCACCACAGCGTGTCACCCCAACATCACCCCAACATCACCACAGCGTGTCACCCCAACATCACCCCAACATCACCACAGACTGTGTCACCCCAACATCACCCCAACATCACCCCAACATCACCACACCGTGTCACCCCAACATCACCCCAACATCACCACACCGTGTCACCCCAACGTCACCCCAACATCACCCCAACATCACCACAGACTGTGTCACCCCAACATGTCACCCCAACGTCACCACACCATGTTACCCCAACATCACCACAGCGTGTCACCCCAACATCACCACAGCGTGTCACCCCAACATCACCCCAACATCACCACAGCGTGTCACCCCAACATCACCCCAACATCACCACAGCGTGTCACCCCAACATCACCACAGCGTGTCACCCCAACATCACCCCAACATCACCACAGCGTGTCACCCCAACATCACCCCAACATCATCCCAGCGTGTCACCCCAACATCACCCCAACATCACCACAGCGTGTCACCCCAACATCACCCCAACATCACAACAGCGTGTCACCCCAACATCACCACAGTGTGTTACCCCAACATCACCACAGCGTGTTACCCCAACATCACCCCAACATCACCACAGCGTGTCACCCCAACATCACCACAGCGTGTTACCCCAACATCACCCCAACATCACCACAGCGTGTTACCCCAACATCACCACAGCGTGTTACCCCAACATCACCCCAACATCACCACAGCGTGTCACCCCAACATCACCACAGCGTGTCACCCCAACATCACCACAGCGTGTCACCCCAACATCACCACAGTGTGTTACCCCAACATCACCACAGCGTGTTACCCCAACATCACCCCAACATCACCACAGCGTGTCACCCCAACATCACCACAGCGTGTCACCCCAACATCACCCCAACATCACCACAGCGTGTCACCCCAACATCACCCCAACATCACCACAGCGTGTCACCCCAACATCACCCCAACATCACCACAGCGTGTCACCCCAACATCACCACAGTGTGTTACCCCAACATCACCCCAACATCACAACAGCGTGTTACCCCAACATCACCACAGCGTGTCACCCCAACATCACCACAGCGTGTCACCCCAACATCACCACAGTGTGTTACCCCAACATCACCCCAACATCACCACAGTGTGTTACCCCAACATCACCCCAACATCACAACAGCGTGTTACCCCAACATCACCACAGCGTGTCACCCCAACATCACCACAGCGTGTCACCCCAACATCACCACAGTGTGTTACCCCAACATCACCACAGTGTGTTACCCCAACATCACCCCAACATCACCACAGTGTGTTACCCCAACATCACCACAGTGTGTTACCCCAACATCACCCCAACATCACCACAGCGTGTCACCCCAACATCACCACAGCGTGTCACCCCAACATCACCACAGTGTGTTACCCCAACATCACCACAACATCACCACAGCGTGTCACCCCAACATCACCACAGTGTGTTACCCCAACATCACCACAACATCACCACAGCGTGTTACCCCAACATCACCACAGCGTGTCACCCCAACATCACCCCAACATCACCACAGTGTGTCACCCCAACATCACCACAGTGTGTTACCCCAACATCACCACAGCGTGTTACCCCAACATCACCCCAACATCACCACAGCGTGTCACCCCAACATCACCACAGTGTGTTACCCCAACATCACCCCAACATCACCACAGTGTGTTACCCCAACATCACCACAGTGTGTTACCCCAACATCACCCCAACATCACCACAGCGTGTCACCCCAACATCACCACAGTGTGTTACCCCAACATCACCACAACATCACCACAGCGTGTCACCCCAACATCACCACAGTGTGTTACCCCAACATCACCACAACATCACCACAGCGTGTTACCCCAACATCACCACAGCGTGTCACCCCAACATCACCCCAACATCACCACAGTGTGTCACCCCAACATCACCAGAGCGTGTCACCCCAACATCACCACAGCGTGTCACCCCAACATCACCACAACATCACCACAGCATCTGAGAGGCTGGTGCATATTAGCGTCTTATACTATCCGGCCATTTTGTTTATTCGCATCTTATGTTAGTTCAGCGTGCTGATGTGAGGTGTGTGTGTATATTTAGAGTGCTGATGTGATGTGAGGTATGTGTGTAGCGTGCTGATGTGAGGTGAGGTGTGTGTGTATTTAGCGTGCTGATGTGAGGTGTGTGTGTGTGTATTTAGCGTGCTGATGTGAGGTGTGTGTGTGTATTTAGCGTGCTGATGTGAGGTGAGGTGTGTGTGCATTTAGCGTGCTGATGTGAGGCGTGTGTGTGTGTGTATTTAGCGTGCTGATGTGAGGTGTGTGTGTGTGTATTTAGCGTGCTGATGTGAGGTGTGTGTGTGTGTATTTAGCGTGCTGATGTGAGGTGTGTGTGTGTGTATTTAGCGCTCTGTACAGGGCTAGTCTCTTACCAGACAGGCGACGAGCACGGAGTCGCTGTTGTTCCTCTCGGTGGGCGAGCGACACAGCTCGATGAGGCGAGGGATGGCTGCAGAAAAGGGGGAGAGGTTTAATGTTTGGGAGAACTCACATTATGAACACATTCTGAACATTGTATGCTCTATGGTTCCCAACTGAAACATATCTTCATGTTAAGGCATTTCACTCCAGTACTTAAAAGTTTGGTGTATAATAAAAACGTCTTCTGACTTTTAATAGCACTGACAGGTAATGGTAGATCATCTTTGATCTTTCTGGAGCTGATGAATGGCTGAATCTTTGCCATTCTGACTATTCTTTGATCCTTTTTAACAGTAGTTGCTCGTTTTCTTCCCAAGAAAATATATTTTATTACAATGTGTGAAACATTTGCTTCCCTTCTTCCTTAATAAAGGACAATTAATGACACCTGTTTTTTCACAGAATTAATGAATTCTCTAAACTCCACACTGCTATTATTTTGAACACGCCCCTTTCAATGAATGAGTCAATTACTCAGCATGCACGTCATGATAGTTGGGTCTGTTGTTTTTCTATTACACTACTATGTCTACAAGTAAAGTATTTGCCATGCAGAAATATCACTACTACAAATAACAGTGTTTCATCAGTTACTGATGTTGTACTGCCAACTGTACCTCCACCCTGTGAGTCAGACAGAGCAGGGGGCTGAGGGTCCTTGCAACATTTGGCAATTCAGGCATTTTTTGCATTGTATGGTATTCATTCATTGGGCTGAATGGCCTGTTTTGATCAGTATGTGATGGTGTTTCTGTGTGTTGGCAGATGAATGGCCTGTTTTGGTCAGTATGTGATGGTGTTTCTGTGTGTTGGCAGATGACTGGCCTGTTTTGGTCAGTATGTGATGCTGTTTCTGTGTGTTGGCAGATGAATGGGAGGCGTACTGTGCAGCTCGACTGCGGTTTGAGCCACACTGGGGTCTCTGCTCAGCCGGGCCAGTGTGACGGCTGCCTTCTGCTGGACCCGTTCGCAGGCAGCGCCCTCCGAGGGGCTGGAGGAGGAAGGCTTCTCGCCCAGAAGCAGCAGCAGCCGCTCCAGTCCTGGGAAGAGGCACAAACCAGCGCAGCGTCATTCTGAGCTCATGGTCTGCTCCAACCAGACCCCCGCTCTGAGCTCATGGACCACTGCAGCCCTACTCCTCCCCTAGTTCATCCCCACGCTTGCAAATGCAGCCCCTGCCCCTCTGAGCTGCGTGTTCTACAAGTGTACATGTGTATTGTGTATTTTGATGCTTTTCCAAAAAAACGCATCTTTCATTGTAAGTCTTCCAAAACCATTGGCTCATTTATTTCACTGTGGTTCAAAAATATTTGGTTTCCTATTAATCTAAATAAAATAAAATAAATGTATTTTTGGCATTTCTTTCCACATTGTGTATTTTTCTGATGTTCCACATGAATATGTTTTCATGATAAGTCTTCACACTTGCATGTATTTTACTGTGGCTCCAATCTACCTATATGAAATAACTTTTTGGATTGGACCCCTTCTTGCACATGATATGGATTATGATGGTACACTGCCTGTCATAATAAAAGTCTTCAAAAACATTCATCATGAATGAAAATATTAATTTCATTTAAATGTGGTTATGATAAGAACATGGTTGCCTTTCTATTTCAATTATAACGTGACATATTTGGCCCATTTTTCAAGTTTTGGACATAAGACTATATATATATATATAGTCTTATGTATTTTTTCATTTTCCATAAATGTTTTAAAATGCATTATTTTTCATTTATTTCTACATGGGTGTATTATAAACATGATTTACCATATTTCTCAGTCAAAAATGAAGTTTATACATTACCACAGTTTATAGTCTTATGTATTTTTTCATTTTCCACTGAAAAACATTTTTCCTCATAAATATTTAAAAATGCATTAGTTTTCATTCATTTCTATATGGGTGTATTATAAACACGACTTTTCAAGTCAAAAATGAAGAAAAAAACGTTTCGGACCATTTTTCAAGTTTTATTCATTAGACTATATAGTCTTGTGTATTTTTTCATTTTCCACTTAAAAACATTTTTCTTCATAAATTTCTTGACATTTTGTATCATTTTAATGGCATTTAACTATTTTTGATTTTTCATGAATTGATTTTCTAATTTTTAGATTTTTTAAATTTTAATTCCCGTAATTTCTTGAATTTTAGAATTTTTAGTAATTTTTGTCATTTGACATTTTTGTGATTTTTGTAATTTATATTTTGTTTTCTATTTTTTTCATTTCTGTAATTTCTTGATGTTTTCACATTTTAGTCATTTTCTAAATTGTATTGTAATTTTTGAAATTTTTCATAATTTTTATGTAATTTAACAATTTTAGAATTTTTTTAATCTTTCAATTTTTCATTTTTGGAATTTTTAGGATTTTCATTTCTGAAATGTCTTCATTTTTTGTCATTTTTAAAATTTCCTACATTTTGTATGATTTTAATGTCATTCATGTATTTTAGAGTTTTTTTATCTTTCTATTTTAGTTTTTTGAATTTCGATGTCAAATTTCTAGATTTTTCAGATGTTTGTATTTTGTGATTTTAAAATTTTCTACATTTTTTTATATTCGTAATTTCTATTTTTTAATTTTTTATTTTCATTCCTGTAATTTCTTAATTTCGACATTTTTGTCATTTTCGTAATTTAGTATAATTTTTATGTAATTTAAGTATTTTTGGAAACTTAGTTTTTTTATTTTTTGCATTTTTAAATTTTCATTTCTCTAATTTCAAATTTTTTTGTAATTTTTAAAATGTTAGTATTTTGTAATTTTTTTAATTTAGTAATTTTCATTTCTGTAATTTCTAGAATTTTTGATATTTTTGTCATTTTCAACATTTTGTATCATTTTCGTCATTTTCTACATTTTGTATATTTTTTACGTCATTTAACTATTTTTGAATATTTTGAATCTTTCTATTTTAAAATCTATTGAATTTTTTGAATTTTCATTTCTTTAATTCATCGAGTTTTTGTAATTTTGGTCATTTTTGTAATTTTTGACATTTTTGGTCATTTTCTACATTTTGCATAATTTCAATGTAATTTAAGTTCTTTTGATTTTTTTGAATCTTTCTATTTTTCATTTTCTTTTATTTTTATTTCTGTAATTTCTTGAATCTGTCATTTGTTTTCCTTTTTTTCATAATTTTGGACATTTCTGTCATTTTCGACATATTGTATGATTTTAATGTAATTTAAGTTTTTTGAATTCTTTTAATCTTTCTATTTTTTATTTTTGGAATTTTCATTTTGGTAATTTCTACATTTTTTTCTACATTTCTACATCTGTCATTATACATTTTAACTTAAGTGTTTTAGAATTTTTTGAATCTTTTATTTTTGATATATTGAATTTGTCATTTTCATTTCTGTAATTTATTCATTTTTTTGACATTTTTGTCATTTTCGTTATTTTAGAAATGTTTAGGATACATGTGGAGCCAGGGTGAGGCTGTTATCAAGAGTCACCCCAAGATTCTTTGCCGTATGGGAGGAGGAAACTACAAAGTCCTCAACAGTCAGTGAGAGGTCAATTGTCAGAGAGGACTTAGCGGGGATGTAGAGAAGGTCAGTTTTGGCAAGGTTAAGTTTCAGGTGGTGGGAAGTCATCCACGCAGAGATATCAGCCAAGCAGGCAGAGATCTGTGTGGTGACCTGGGTATTGGGGGGGAAGGAAATAAAGAGTTGGGTGTCATCGGCATAAGAGTGGTAAGAAAAGCCATAGGAAGAGATAACAGAACCAAGAGACATGGTGTATAGCGAGAAGAGGAGAGGACCAAGAACTGAGCCCTGCGGGACTCCAATTTGTAGGGGGTGAGGGTCAGAGACTGAGCCCCTCCAAGTCACCTAGTAGGAACGACCAGAGAGGTAGGAGGAAAACCAAGCGACTGCAGATCCTGTGACACCCATCCCAGTCGGCGATGAGAGCAGAATCTCATGGTTGACTGTATCGAAGGCAGTCAACAGGTCGAGGAAGATGAGGACCGAGGAGAGGGATTTGGCTTTAGCAGAGTGGAGTGCCTCAGTGACCGCGAGCAGGGCGGTCTCAGTGGAGTGGCCACTCTTGAAGCCAGACTGGTTGGGATCGTGAAGATTGTTTTGGAGAAGATAAGTGGACAGTTGGGAGCAGACCGCCCGTTCCAGAGTTTTAGAGAGAAAGGGAAGCACACCCTCCAACTGCCAGACGCCTGCCAGACAACTGCCCGAGGACTGCTCTTACTTCCTATGTTTACCCCCTTTTTCTAATTTTGGACATAAGCCTATAGTCTTATTTGTTTTTTACTTCTTCACTGAAATACATTTTTCATCATCAATGTCTTAATATGACACCATTGGAAAAATATACCCAATAAATCGTGGTTCCAAAAAGATTCTGTTCATTATAAAAATGCAAAATGTGCATCTGGTAACCATTCTTTCATTCATATACTTATTTATTCATAATAATTTAATTCTGACTAAAACAGTGTACTCACTGGAGATGGAAATAATTTGTTTCTTAAAAAAGCATTAAATTGACTCTGCATGGACATTTGGCTCCACCTTGAGGTGTGGGACAGAGATGCAGGCATTGTGGGGACCTGTGATCAGGGGGGGGGTTACCCACCCTTCTCCTGGAGCACCTCAGATACGGCCTGGTCCAGCACAGACATGTTCGCCAGGATGGTCACAACCTAAGAAATGAAAAATACATGTGTACGCATGTTTGTATGTGTATGTGTTTGTATGTGTATGTATGTTTGAGGGGTGGGTGTGGGTTAGAGCGTGTGGTGGGGGGTGGGTGTGGGTTGGCGTGTGGGTGTGGGTGTAGGTGTAGGTTGGTGTGGGTTAGCGTGTGGGTGTGGGAGTGGGTTAGGGTGTGGGTTGGTGTGTGGGTGTAGGTTGGTGTGGGTTGGGGTGTGGGTGGTACCTGGTCTCTGGAGTAGGGCGTGTCCACTCTGTGGCGGTCGTGACAGGCCTGTAGCAGGATGTGCACGGCGTTGAGCTGCAGCAGGATCTCACACGCCATGGTGTCAAAGAATGTGATGTTCGCAAGCGCAGCAGACGCCAGGAGAAACACCTCCCCTGTGGAGGCCTCCTCACACAACTCTGAAACACACACAGGGTCCGTGAGCAGGACACCACACCCCCAAATGCTCCTGGCGAGCTGGTTAGTACCGTGCATGGCAGCCAATCGCTGTTGGTGTGTGAGTCAGTGTTTGTGTGGGTGAATGGGTGAATGGGTGGGTGTAAGCTGTAAGGTGTGTGTAAGGTGTGTGCTGTAAGGTGTGTGTAAGGTGTGTGATGTAAGGTGTGTGTAAGGTGTGTGCTGTAAGGTGTCTTCTTCTTTCGTGTGTCATCAGATGTCCAGCTCAGTAGCGTACAGCCACGCCCTCGTCTCAGGTCCCACATCGAAGAGGCCGGCCTCCGAGGGTGGTTTATACAGGGGACAGGCGGTGACTATGTGGTCAGCGGTCTGGGTGGTTTATACAGGGGACAGGCAGTGACTATGTGGTCAGCGGTCTGGGTGGTTTATACAGGGGACAGGCGGTGACTATGTGGTCAGCGGTCTGGGTGGTTTATACAGGGGACAGGTGGTGACTATGTGGTCAGCGGTCTGGGTGGTTTATACAGGGGACAGGTGGTGACTATGTGGTCAGCGGTCTGGGTGGTTTATACAGGGGACAGGCAGTGACTATGTGGTCAGCGGTCTGGGTGGTTTATACAGGGGACAGGCGGTGACTATGTGGTCAGCGGTCTGGGTGGTTTATACAGGGGACAGGTGGTGACTATGTGGTCAGCGGTCTGGGTGGTTTATACAGGGGACAGGTGGTGACTATGTGGTCAGCGGTCTGGGTGGTTTATACAGGGGACAGGTGGTGACTATGTGGTCAGCGGTCTGGGTGGTTTATACAGGGGACAGGTGGTGACTATGTGGTCAGCGGTCTGGGTGGTTTATACAGGGGACAGGCAGTGACTATGTGGTCAGCGGTCTGGGTGGTTTATACAGGGCCCAGGCGGTGACTATGTGGTCAGCGGTCTGGGTGGTTTATACAGGGGACAGGTGGTGACTATGTGGTCAGCGGTCTGGGTGGTTTATACAGGGGACAGGTGGTGACTATGTGGTCAGCGGTCTGGGTGGTTTATACAGGGGACAGGCGGTGACTATGTGGTCAGCGGTCTGGGTGGTTTATACAGGGGACAGGTGGTGACTATGTGGTCAGCGGTCTGGGTGGTTTATACAGGGCACAGGCGGTGACTATGTGGTCAGCGGTCTGGGTGGTTTATACAGGGGACAGGCGGTGACTATGTGGTCAGCGGTCTGGGTGGTTTATACAGGGGACAGGCGGTGACTATGTGGTCAGCGGTCTGGGTGGTTTATACAGGGGACAGGCGGTGACTATGTGGTCAGCGGTCTGGGTGGTTTATACAGGGGACAGGTGGTGACTATGTGGTCAGCAGTCTGGGTGGTTTATACAGGGGATAGGCGGTGACTATGTGGTCAGCGGTCTGGGTGGTTTATACAGGGCACAGGCGGTGACTATGTGGTCAGCGGTCTGGGTGGTTTATATAGGGCACAGGCGGTGACTATGTGGTCAGCGGTCTGGGTGGTTTATACAGGGCACAGGCGGTGACTATGTGGTCAGCGGTCTGGGTGGTTTATACAGGGGACAGGCGGTGACTATGTGGTCAGCGGTCTGGGTGGTTTATATAGGGCACAGGCGGTGACTATGTGGTCAGCGGTCTGGGTGGTTTATACAGGGGACAGGCGGTGACTATGTGGTCAGCGGTCTGGGTGGTTTATACAGGGGACAGGCGGTGACTATGTGGTCAGCGGTCTGCTCCGGCTCCCCACACTCACATGCTGCTCCGTCCGCCAGGCCCCACTTCCTCATAGATGTTTTGAAGCAGCCGACCCCAGTTCGCAGGCGGCCGGCGTGGCAGTTCCTCTCCTTTAATGCGGCCTCCTGGGTCCTGGATGTGACAGTGGATGCGTGTGGGCAGGCCCCCTCCTGCTTCCAGGCTGCCGCCAGCCATGTCTGTAGACAGGTCCTCAGGGATGGACCTGAGCAGCTCTTGTGCCGCCTTGTTGTACGAATGGTGGGACTTGAGTCTATTTGAAGGCAGCACTGTTGTGGTGGTGTTGTGCAGGATATGCCAGTCATGTCTCCGGGCTTTCCTTGCTAGGGAGAGGGTAGCAGCCTCTCGTCGGAGGCCGGCCGGGGCAATTCCCGCTAGTACTGGCAGGTGGAACACGGGGGTGGGCTTCAGGCAGCCAGTTATGGTCCAAAGAGCGTTGTTTATAGCTATGTCGACCTTCCTGGCATGTGGGCTTCTGCACCAGGCTGGGGCACAGTATTCAGCTGCGGAGAAGACCAGGGCTTGCGTGGAGATTCGAAGCACCTTGGCAGATGCACCCCAGCTGGCCCCGAGACGTCGGATTAGTGAGACCCTTGATGACACTTTGGCCGTCACTTCTTCAAGGTGTTGGCCGTCTTCCATCGCCTCCCATGTTGGTCGTCGCATCATGATGGCCAGGTCATCAGTGTAGCCATATTTCCGGGATGTTGTCTCCAGTGGATCGTAGATGTATATGTTGAACAACATCGGTGCGAGGACAGACCCCTGCAAAACGCCATTCCTCAGCCTCCTGAGCCGGCTGCATTGTCCATCACTGGTCTGTAAGGTGAAGTTGCGGCTCGTCAGCATCTCCATGATGAACTTCACCATATGCCGGTCGGGGATGGTCTTTAGTAGCTTTAGGTGGAGTCCACAGTGCCAGACAGGGTCATAGGCAGCTGTGAGATCCAGCAACACTACTCCAGCCTTCTCTTTTTGCTGGAAGCTGTCCTCAATATCTTGCGTGAGCAGTGTCACCTGGTTGACCGTTGACCGTCCGCGACGGAAACCGGCCTGTTCCTGTGGGAGTTGTGGGTCCACTGTAAGGTGTGTGTAAGGTGTAAGCTGTAAGGTGTGTGTAAGGTGTGTGTAAGCTGTAAGGTGTGTGTAAGGTGTGTGTAAGCTGTAAGGCGTGTGTAAGGCGTGTGTAAGGTGTGTGCTGTACTCACGGATGAGCGCAGTGACAATGTCCTGCATGTTCTCCAGGAAGCTGGCCAGGTGAGGGGTGCAGGTGAGGTGGGGGGAGGTGATCTGTGCCACCACAGCTGCTGCCTCCGCCCGAGCGGCCTCCCCCCTCCCCCCCTCCGTCAGGATCTCCGCCAGGCACAGGATCCCATCCACCTGGAGGGGGGCACTGTCAGTCTCCAGCTCTGATACCCCCTCTCATGCCCCATAACACAGCCCTGATACCCCCTCTCATGCCCCATAACACAGCCCTGATACCCCCTCTCATGCCCCATAACACAGCCCTGATACCCCCTCTCATGCCCCATAACACAGCCCTGATACCCCCTCTCATGCCCCATAACACAGCCCTGATACCCCCTCTCATGCCCCATAACACAGCCCTGATACCCCCTCTCATGCCCCATAACACAGCCCTGATACCCCCTCTCATGCCCCATAACACAGCCCTGATACCCCCTCTCATGCTCCATAACACAGCCCTGATACCCCCTCTCATGCCCCATAACACAGCCCTGATACCCCCTCTCATGCTCCATAACACAGCTCTGATACCCCCTCTCATGCCCCATAACACAGCTCTGATACCCCCTCTCATGCCCCATAACACAGCTCTGATACCCCCTCTCATGCCCCATAGCACAGCCCTGATACCACCTCTCATACCCTATAACATAGCCCTGATACCCCCTCTTAAATCCCTATAACACAGCCCCGATACCCCCTCTCATGCCCCTATAACACTGCCCTGCAGGGGTGAAAGAATGCTGCAAAACAAGAATGCTTTCAAAAATAGAAATGTTAATAATTTATTTTTATCAATTAACAAAATGCATGAACAGAAGAAGTAAATGAACAGAAGAAAAATCTAAATCAAATCAATATTCGTCCACCCTTTGCCTTCAAAAGAGCATCAATTCTTCTTGGTATACTTGCACACAGTTTTTGAAGGAACTCGGCAGGTAGGTTGTTCCAAACATCTTGGAGAACTAGCCACAGTTCTTCTGTGGGTTTAGGCAGCCTCAAATGCTTCTGTCTCTTCATGTAATCCCAGACAGACTCGATGATGTTGAGATCAGGGCTCTGTGGGGGCCATACCATCACTTCCAGGACTCCTTGTTCTTCTTTACGCTGAAGATAGTCAATGACATGGGCTGTATGTTTGGAGTTGTTGTCCTGCTGCAGAATAAATTTGGGGCCAATCAGATGCCTCCCTGATGGTATTGCATGATGGATAAGTATCTGCCTGTACTTCTCAGCATTGAGACCATTAATTCTGACCAAATCCCCAACTCCATTTGCAGAAATGCAGCCCCAAACTGGCAAGGAATCTCCACCATGCTTCACTGTTGCCTGGAGACACTCATTCTTGTACCGCTCTCCAGCCCTTCAGTGAACAAACTGCCTTCTGCTACAGCCAAATATTTCACATTTTGACTCAGTCCAGAGAACATGCTGCCATTTTTCTGCACCCCAGTTCCTGTGTTTTCGTCCATAGTTGAGTTGCTTGGCCTTGTTTCCACGTCGGAGGTATGGCTTTTGGCTGCAATTCTTCCATGAAGACCACTTCTGACCAGACTTCTGCACACAGTAGATGGGTGTACCTGGGTCCCACTGCTTTCTGCCGATTCTGAGCTGATGGCACTGCTGGACATCTTTTTTGCATTTTATTAATTGATGAAAATAAACAATTAACATTTCTATTTTTGAAAGCACTTATTTTATTCTTATTTATTTATTGATTATTTATTTATTCTTTATGCTTTTTCACAGTACTGTATAATGATATATTGAAGTAAGATGGTGGTGTGTAATATAATGATATATTGCAGTAAGATGGTGGTGTGTAATATAATGATATATTGCAGTAAGATGGTGGTGTGTAATATAATGATATATTGCAGTAAGATGGTGGTGTGTAATATAATGATATATTGCAGTAAGATGGTGGTGTGTAATATAATGATATATTGCAGTAAGATGGTGGTGTGTAATATAATGATATATTGCAGTAAGATGGTGGTGTGTAATATAATGATATATTGCAGTAAGATGGTGGTGTGTAATATAATGATATATTGCAGTAAGATGGTGGTGTGTAATATAATGATATATTGCAGTAAGATGGTGGTGTGTAATATAATGATATATTGCAGTAAGATGGTGGTGTGTAATATAATGATATATTGCAGTAAGATGGTGGTGTGTAATATAATGATATATTGCAGTAAGATGGTGGTGTGTAATATAATGATATATTGCAGTAAGATGGTGGTGTGTAATATAATGATATATTGCAGTAAGATGGTGGTGTGTAATATAATGATATATTGCAGTAAGATGGTGGTGTGTAATATAATGATATATTGCAGTAAGATGGTGGTGTGTAATATAATGATATATTGCAGTCAGAGTGCTGGCCAGATAATTGCGCTTTTATAATCGGCCACTCAGGAGAGGAGCACGCTCTGATTTAATTCAGACTGAAGATCAGGAGAGGAGCACGCTCTGATTTAATTCAGACTGAAGATCAGGAGAGGAGTGACAGTGGGAGGGGGTGGAGTCAGCAGGGAGTGACAGTGGGAGGGGGTGGAGTCAGCAGGGAGTGACAGTGGGAGGGGGTGGAGTGAACAGGGAGTGAACACAGAGTGCTCCATGACATCAGCTCTGGCTGAGCCTCCACTACAGTGGAGAAATGCTTAGGGTTTGCTTGTTTAGCACATAAGGTAAATGGTAGATGAGGTACTGCAACACTCTCAATCACTGCCCCTCCCCAAGCCCCAGACCCACGAGCCGGGCTGAAATATTACAGATGATGTAATGGCTGATCGGTCTGGAGCGCACAGACTGCTGTAAAAGTCAGAAACTGTGCTCTGCGAAGTTCACTCATTACCGCTTAAACAGAAACGCATGTGGTATTGCCGCCTGTTCGCCACAGGGGGGCAGTGTTGTACAGACAAAGTCTCCCTGTTGTGCACGTTGCATGGAGTTGAGAGCAGAGCTTGGCCAAAGAAAACCAGGCGATTCACATGACTCCGCAAAACACTTTTCCATCCTTCATTTTCAGGTACTCCTCATTCCAAATGAGAATGATAAATGCTGAAAAGCGGTTTCAGTGCACATCACTGCGTGTATACTGCGTGCATTTGACGTATCATTCATACCAAAACAAACCAGCATGTTTCCTTAAACGTTGAGTGTGATATTCAGCATGTTCTGTCCTGGACAAACCCGTTCGGTTTAATGCAGATGCAGGTGCTCCGTTGTCTCCATTGTTATTTTCAGCGCAAGTTTTCAGACCATAATTCCAGCAAACACATCTTCAGTACACTGTTTTTATCTTGAATGGCGCTGAAGACGGCCTGACCCAAAGCATGTCTGCCTTGAAAATAAAAATATAAATAAAATAAGTTGTAAATCCGCGCTTGAATGATTCATTGGAGTGCGGGCCTCCGTGTGCTTTTTAATTAAACAAAGCGCGGTGAAGGCTCCATTATTGCATTATCAGTCTGCCCTCAGATTTCACTGGGAAAATAAAACAACACATTGTTGCATAAAGATCCACATAGACCCAGTATTACACCGTTAGGGACTGGTCATTGCCAATTAACTTAGAGCATTTTACGAACGATACTTTAATCTGTAAAGATAAACGCAGACGGTTTGGGCGGCACGAGGAAAAGCAGAGAGCGGCGGCAGCTGTCTTTCTCAAGGCCCAGCGATCGCGCGCATCTTCGTCACACTCGCTGCCGGAACATTCTTCCTCAGAGACCCGGAATAAACAGCCCCTACCTGTCGCTTTCACACCTGACAGATTCTACCTGTCGCTTTCACACCTGACGGCTCTCCTGCTCCAAGCGCTGTGCTCTGTCAAACGGGGAACGGGAGATGCTTTTAAAAGCTCGCATAATTCTCCTTTTCTTTTCTTTTTTCTTCAGTGAAACCAACTGTTCACATTATCGCACAGGCCACGATCACCTTTGCTATACGTTTCATTAGTATTCTGACCAAGAAGAAAACATCTCGATCTCTGTAGATTTCAGTCAGTTTTCCTTCAGAGGACTGCACCACCCATTACCAATAAACACAAGATGGAAAAGTTTCACATGAACACTTAAATGCTTAATCCGTAAAAAGAGACTAAGGGGGTTTGACTTCACTGAGATTTTTAATTCATTAAAGTGATTATAAATTATTAGCTATAGATGAGTATGTGGAGATTAGCTTGAGGTGAATTACAAGGTAGTATACTGTAGGTGGACATTGGCTACTGTAAACTCATTCCCTACATATTACTCAAACAGACACACACACACACACACACACACACACACACTCTATCTGCATGTTCATTGTGTCTGTGAAATGCCCCGCAGGCTTTCAATAACCATTGTATATTCTACTGAAGATGCAATGAAAGATGAATTCATTTAAGTTCTGCATTCACAGCTTCCTTAAACAATGTTAAACACATCATTATCATGGCATCATTACATCAGATAGAAGATGTATATATGTATATATACACATTACATGTATATAGAAGAAGGACAAATTAAAAATATATATCCTTGGGATGTCTCTGGAAGTATCTTGCATTAATTAATTAAAATTAATTTTTAATATCATGTCATCATGCACATTTTTACACAAATGATCTGTGCAGCACTGTATTATATAGTAAACTACATCCATATGTAGTTCACATGTAATTCCATGACTTTAAAATACACAAAATTAATCACAGTCAGGCATTTCGGAAACACTACATTTCAGGGAATGCATTTAGATTTAGATTTCCAACTGGACAAGCACTTAACTAAAACAAGCCGATCGATGCGTATGATCTGCCCCAGGGAACTGGCTCTGCTCTTAATGTCCCCTTAAGCACAGCCCCCCGATGTGCGTGTGTGTCTGTGCATGTGCGTGTCTGTGCGTGTGTGTGTGTCTGTGCGTGTGCGTGAGTCTGTGTGTGTGCGTGTCTGGGTGCGTGTGCGTATGTGTCTGTGTCTGTGCGTGTGTGTGTCTGGGTGCGTGTGCATGTCTGGGTGCGTGTCTGTGCGTGTGCGTGTCTGGGTGCGTGTCTGTGCGTGTGCGTGTCTGGGTGCGTGTCTGTGCGTGTGCGTGTCTGGGTGCGTGTCTGTGCGTGTGCGTGTGTCTGTGCGTGTGCGTGTCTGTGCGTGTGTGTGTCTGTGCGTGTGTGTGTCTGTGCGTGTGCCAAAACTTGGGACACTCAACTTCAGACCAATAAAATGTGAAAATAATCCAAAATAAATCAAAATCCTGAAAAGAGGATTTTTGTAATGATGATATTCACGTGAGATTGGGTTAAAGAAAAGGACCTGCTGACACAGCTCTGGTCTGTACAGCACAGATATGGCAGGCTCAGGGACGGAGTATGGCGTGTACGGTATCGCAGTAAGATTATGGCCGGGGTTTAGACAGACCTTACCAGAAATGGAGGGACAAGCCCCTCCCCCCTCCAGCGAAGCCCCTCCCTCCTCCAGTCACACAGCTCAGTGAAGCCCACCTCACACCAGACCTGCCCCGCCCGTTAAGCCCCCACGCCCCTACCTGGCCCAGTGGGGCGATGCCCTACCTGCTCCAGCTGGGCGATGCCCTACCTGCCCCAGCTGGGCGATGCCCTACCTGCCCCAGCGGGGCGATGCCCTACCTGCCCCAGCTGGGCGATGCTCTACCTGCCCCAGCAGGGCGATGCTCTACCTGCCCCAGCTGGGCGATGCTCTACCTGCCCCAGCAGGGCGATGCCCTACCTGCCCCAGCGGGGCGGTGCCCTACCTGCCCCAGCGGGGCGGTGCCCTACCTGCCCCAGCGGGGCGGTGCCCTACCTGCCCCAGCAGGGCGATGCTCTACCTGCTCCAGCTGGGCGATGCCCTACCTGCCCCAGCTGGGCGATGCCCTACCTGCCCCAGCAGGGCGATGCTCTACCTGCCCCAGCTGGGCGATGCTCTACCTGCCCCAGCGGGGCGATGCTCTATCTGCCCCAGCAGGGCGATGCTCTACCTGCCCCAGCGGGGCGATGCCCTACCTGCTCCAGCTCGGCGATGCCCTACCTGCCCCAGCGGGGCGATGCCCTACCTGCCCCAGCGGGGCGGTGCCCTACCTGCCCCAGCGGGGCGGTGCCCTACCTGCCCCAGCGGGGCGGTGCCCTATCTGCCCCAGCGGGGCGATGCCCTACCTGCCCCAGCGGGGCGATGCTCTACCTGCCCCAGCTGGGCGATGCTCTACCTGCCCCAGCGGGGCGATGCTCTACCTGCCCCAGCTGGGCGATGCTCTACCTGCCCCAGCTAGGCGATGCTCTATCTGCCCCAGCTGGGCGATGCCCTACCTGCCCCAGCGGGGCGATGCTCTATCTGCCCCAGTTGGGCGATGCTCTTCCTGCCCCAGCGGGGCGATGCCCTACCTGCTCCAGCTCGGCGATGCCCTACCTGCCCCAGCGGGACGGTGCCCTACCTGCCCCAGCGGGGCGGTGCCCTACCTGCCCCAGCGGGGCGGTGCCCTACCTGCCCCAGCGGGGCGATGCCCTACCTGCCCCAGCGGGGCGGTGCCCTACCTGCCCCAGCGGGGCGGTGCCCTATCTGCCCCAGCGGGGCGATGCCCTACCTGCCCCAGTGGGGCGTTGCCCTACCTGCCCCAGCGGGGCGATGCCCTACCTGCCCCAGCGGGGCGGTGCCCTACCTGCCCCAGTGGGGCGTTGCCCTACCTGCCCCAGCTGGGCGATGCTCTACCTGCCCCAGCGGGGCGATGCTCTACCTGCCCCAGCAGGGCGATGCTCTACCTGCCCCAGCTGGGCGATGCTCTACCTGCCCCAGCGGGGCGATGCTCTACCTGCCCCAGTGGGGCGTTGCCCTACCTGCCCCAGCGGGGCGTTGCCCTACCTGCTCCAGCTGGGCGATGCCCTACCTGCCCCAGCGGGGCGATGCCCTACCTGCCCCAGCGGGGCGTTGCCCTACCTGCCCCAGCGGGGCGATGCCCTACCTGCTCCAGCTGGGCGATGCCCTACCTGCTCCAGCTGGGCGATGCCCTCCTCCACGCAGCAGATGGACGCCACGGTGCGTAGGGCCTGAGCGTACAGCCCACTGAAGCGGTCCTGCCTGCAGATCTTAAACAGGGCCACCACTGCCCCCTCCTGGAGAGAGGGAGAGAGAAAGAGAGAGGGGGAGGGAGAGAGAGAGAAGGTGAGAGAAAGGGAGGGGGGAGAGGGAGAGAGAGAGAGATCTTATACAGCGCTCAATACTGCACCCTCCTGGAGAGAGAGACACACACGTGACATCATGCCTTACTGAGGGAGCCTGTCACCCCAGAAGAGATTAATAAGATGAAGGAGCAGGAGGTGAAGGGTTAGGGTTAGTACTGGGCTGTGAGTGCGTTCAGCTCCCAGCCCTCTGTACTGGAGAGAGCAGAGACCCCCCACATACACACACCCACACACGCACACACACACACACACCTACCCACACACACACACACACGCACACACACACACACACCTACCCACACACACACACACACGCACACACACACACACACCTACCCACACACACACACACACACGCACACACACACACACACACACACACCTACCCACACACACACACACACACACACACACACACACACACACACCTACCCACACACACACACACACCTACCCACACACACACACACACCTACCCACACACACACACACACACACCTACCCACACACACACACACACACACACACACACACACACCTACCCACACACACACACACACACACACACACCTACCCACACACACACACACACCTACCCACACACACACACACACACACACACACACACACACACACCTACCCACACACACACACACACACACCTACCCACACACACACACACACACACACCTACCCACACACACACACACACACACACACGCACACACACACACACACACCTACACTACACACACACTACACGGCTCTTATCGTCTTCACTGCATGCTACACAAAACCACACCTATGACATATCCAAAGACATACAGAAAAAATCCACTGAGCAATGTGCTAAGACACATACTCCACTTCCACGTATCAAACACACTAAACTAATTTTCCACTTCCAAAAGCCTTGCTCATATTGCTCAATTCACTGCCTTGCCAGACTGGTCCCTAGGTTAATGGCCTGGTCCAGCATGTCTGTTGGAACATTTGAGTCTATGATTTCAGAGTATTATGCTGCTTGGACCTAAATTGCTGCTTACAGCTATATTTTTAAGTGGGTTTTCTCATGCAAAAATGCTTTCCACTGAAAAGCTCCATTTAGAATTCCAGGAGACGGCATTGTTAGACAGGCAGCAGGGGCTGGAATGTCGGAAAACTGGGAAATGTGCTGCTGGTGCATAAGGAGGGTGGGCAGACATCCCCTCATAGCAACACAGGCTGTGATTGGTCTAAACTGTGCCTCCTTTCATATTGTAGACAGATGTCTCTGACTCACCAGCACAGACATCAAGGCCATTTGTTTAGGGTTTTACATTTAAATCTGGCCTGACCACATGGTTAAAAATCCACTGTAAACACTTGACAGCCTCTCACTTTCCCATTTTACTGCCCTTCTTCAAAGCAACAGTCTCATACAGAAGTTGAATTACTGAACAATTAAAAAATATGTTCAAAATTAGTGCTTCCTCCAGTTGAGGAAAAATATCTAGGTTTTCAAATACATCACACAACAAGCACACACACACACACACACACACACACTCGCACTCACACTCACAAAATGTCATAAAGATACAGACCCATTAAAACATCCCCAGGTTAACTTTCACATTTCTGACACTTAACTTGTGATAGTAGACCTTCATGAGTATAATTAAGTTAATTGAAAATCCCCTTTATTCACAGTGTTCTCTCAACAGGAGAGTGTGCTCAAACTGAAGCCCTCTCATTCCGTCCTGCTCCGTGTTCAGCAGAACGCACCGAACCCTCTGACTCATCACACGCCCTCTAAATCTATCGCTCCTCTATAACACAAGTGCCAACATAGTCATGATAACTGAAGGAAAAATAGACATATTCTTTTATGAATAAATAAATCCCAAGGCCTGTATATTTGTTCAAGGCTCATTACTATTAAAGCACAAAATATTAAATCCATCATCTTTGAAGACAAAAGGGTATTTTTATTTACAGGGCCGCTGGTAGCCTAGTGTCTCAGGTATGTGACCGACAAAGCATCAGCTAAACAACAAAATTCTTAATTGTTCTTGAGATAGTGTTGGTGAGTTTGCACTGTGCTCTGTTGCTTGCCTGCGGATAGAGAGTTAGACTCAGCTGGGAGCCAGTGGGCTGGGTGGGATCGGTGAGGAGCAGAGAGAGCGGGCGGTAATTCAGTTCCACAGGGCAGGCATCGATCGGGGAGGGACGCGTGTGGGTTTAATGAAAGCCCAGGAAGAGTTTTATCACATAGGTCTGGATAACGGCCACTGAGACCTGCGGCTTTAAGTGCTCCTGCTTATCTAGATGGGACAAGCTCCTCAAACATGAACAGCACAACATCACGAAAGGGCAAAACAGTCATAGAGAAACTACAGAGAGAGAGAGGGAGAGAGAGGGAGAGAGACAGAGAGAGACAGAGAGAGAGGGAGAGAGGAGAGAGAGAGGGAGAGAGGGAGAGAGAGGAAGAGAGGGAGAGCGAGACAGAGAGACAGAGAGAGAGGAGAGAGAGATAGAGGGAGAGAGAGAGAGGGAGAGAGGGAGAGAGCGGAAGAGAGGGAGAGCGAGAGATAGAGGGAGAGAGAGAGATAGAGGGAGACAGACAGAGAGATGGACAGGAGAGATACAGAGAGGGCTAGCTCACCTTGGCGATGAGGGTGCAGAGCTGGGGCCCGTCCTGAGTGAGGGACAGCAGGCTGCTGATGGCGGTGCTGATGGTGTACACATCGTCTGAGCTCTCCATCTGTCTGATCAGGACCTGAAACCCCCCAGGGCCCAAGGTCAAGGGTCGACACTCAGATGATATACCCCTGGGGCAGTTACAGGTGTGCTGATTGGATGGGAGCAGAGAGGCCCTCACCTGCACCTCATTGGCCAAGGCCATGTCAATCATTTGGCTGAAGGAGTCGCTGACATCGGTCAGGATCTCATGGATCACTTCCTTCATCGAGGTCAGGACATACTCGTCCTCGGTTTGGATACACCTGCGGACGGATAAACACACCGACTACAGCCGCTAACATCCTGCAACATGAACCACAGACAACTACAGCCGCTAACATCCTGCAACATGAACCACAGAGAGCTACAGCCGCTAACATCCTGCAACATGAACCACAGGCAGCTACAGCCGCTAACATCCTGCAACATGAACCACAGGCAGCTACAGCCGCTAACATCCTGCAACATGAACCACAGACAGCTACAGCCGCTAACATCCTGCAACATGAACCACAGACAGCTACAGCCGCTAACATCCTGCAACATGAACCACAGGCAGCTACAGCCGCTAACATCCTGCAACATGAACCACAGGCAGCTACAGCTGCTAACATCCTGCAACATGAACCACAGGCAGCTACAGCCGCTAACATCCTGCAACATGAACCACAGGCAGCTACAGCCGCTAACATCCTGCAACATGAACCACAGACAGCTACAGCCGCTAACATCCTGCAACATGAACCACAGACAGCTACAGCCGCTAACATCCTGCAACATGAACCACAGACAGCTACAGCCGCTAACATCCTGCAACATGAACCACAGACAGCTACAGCCGCTAACATCCTGCAACATGAACCACAGACAGCTACAGCCGCTAACATCCTGCAACATGAACCACAGGCAGCTACAGCCGCTAACATCCTGCAACATGAACCACATGCAGCTACAGCCGCTAACATCCTGCAACATGAACCACAGGCAGCTACAGCCGCTAACATCCTGCAACATGAACCACAGACAGCTACAGCCGCTAACATCCTGCAACATGAACCACAGGCAGCTACAGCCGCTAACATCCTGCAACATGAACCACAGACAGCTACAGCCGCTAACATCCTGCAACATGAACCACAGGCAGCTACAGCCGCTAACATCCTGCAACATGAACCACAGGCAGCTACAGCCGCTAACATCCTGCAGCATGAACCACAGGCAGCTACAGCCGCTAACATACTGCAACATGAACCACAGGCAGCTACAGCCGCTAACATCCTGCAACGTGAACCACAGACAGCTACAGCCGCTAACATACTGCAATGTGAACCACAGGCAGCTACAGCCGCTAACATCCTGCAACATGAACCACAGGCAGCTACAGCCGCTAACATCCTGCAACATGAACCACAGACAGCTACAGCCGCTAACATCCTGCAACATGAACCACAGGCAGCTACAGCCGCTAACATCCTGCAACATGAACCACAGACAGCTACAGCCGCTAACATCCTGCAACATGAACCACAGGCAGCTACAGCCGCTAACATCCTGCAACATGAACCACAGACAGCTACAGCTGCTAACATCCTGCAACATGAACCACAGAGAGCTACAGCCGCTAACATCCTGCAACGTGAACCACAGGCAGCTACAGCCGCTAACATCCTGCAACATGAACCACAGAGAGCTACAGCCGCTAACATCCTGCAACATGAACCACAGGCAGCTACAGCCGCTAACATCCTGCAACATGAACCACAGGCAGCTACAGCCGCTAACATCCTGCAACATGAACCACAGGCAGCTACAGCTGCTAACATCCTGCAACATGAACCACAGGCAGCTACAGCCGCTAACATCCTGCAACATGAACCACAGAGAGCTACAGCCGCTAACATCCTGCAACGTGAACCACAGCTAATACTGTAATATGAGCCACATACAGCCCCTAAATTCAGCTACATTACATGCACATTTACTTTTAGTTATTTCAGCAGGAGCTCTTATATAAAAGTGCAACACAGAGGTTCAGCCAAAGACCAGAGACCACACTGAGTCATCGCTGTTACAGCCAATAGCAGCAGTTTGACCATGAGGGATCATCAAATCTGGCCTTCAAAGCCCTGGTTTTCTTTTCTCCCAGTTAAGTAACTTAATTTGTGATCCCTGCCATAAGTATTATAGTCCAAAGACATGCATGTAAGTCGGGGACTACAGATGAAAATGAGCTCATTGGCTAACTCATTAGCTGACTCTGGCACATTCACTCTGATGTGGAAACTGAGAATGTTGATCAATGTGCACTGTCCCTGGTACAACAACAATAAAAGAATAGCAGGCAGTGTATAAGAGCAGGCCCTGTATAAGAGGCAGTGTATAAGAGGCAGTGTATAAGGGGCAGTGTATAAGGGGCAGTGTATAAGGGGCAGTGTATAAGAGGCAGTGTATAAGGGGCAGTGTATAAGAGGCGGCCCTGTATAAGGGGCAGTGTATAAGGGGCAGTGTATAAGAGGCAGTGTATAAGGGGCAGTGTATAAGAGCAGGCCCTGTATAAGGGGCAGTGTATAAGGGGCAGTGTATAAAAGGCAGTGTATAAGGGGCAGTGTATAAGGGGCAGTGTATAAGAGCAGGCCCTGTATAAGGGGCAGTGTATAAGGGGCAGTGTATAAGAGGCAGTGTATAAGGGGCAGTGTATAAGGGGCAGTGTATAAGGGGCAGTGTATAAGGGGCAGTGTATAAGGGGCAGTGTATAAGAGGCAGTGTATAAGGGGCAGTGTATAAGAGGCAGTGTATAAGAGGCAGTGTATAAGGGGCAGTGTATAAGGGGCAGTGTATAAGGGGCAGTGTATAAGAGGCAGTGTATAAGAGGCAGTGTATAAGGGGCAGTGTATAAGGGGCAGTGTATAAGGGGCAGTGTATAAGAGGCAGTGTATAAGGGGCAGTGTATAAGGGGCAGTGTATAAGGGGCAGTGTATAAGAGGCAGTGTATAAGAGGCAGTGTATAAGGGGCAGTGTATAAGGGGCAGTGTATAAGGGGCAGTGTATAAGAGGCAGTGTATAAGAGGGAGGTTAAGGGCATACAGGTCTGAGGGGAGTGCTGGATATCGTGCAGCCATGACAGAAGCTCAGAGGCCAGTTTGCCAGCTTCAGAGACTCTGGCTGGAGTTTCAAAAGGCCGCATGAATCACTCTCTGTCGGACACACAGGGGAGCGGGCAGCGCCGTTTCTCTCCAGTGAAATAAATCTGTGGAGTCAGAGCATTCCCAGTCTCTTGGGCTGACCTGTCAGTGCACATGTGGAATGTGTGTTGCATTACACACAAGAGGATGCTGTATGGTAGTGACCCCACAGCCTTTAGTTATAGAGATGAAATACAACAACAATACATTCACTGACTCATAGGGTACTTATATTAAGAGTCCATGTGTTATATAGTAACATTCCTGTTATATCCATCTACCATTACACCTTGCCGGTCAGCGGGTCCTGTCTGAGATTTCTTCTCATTGGGGAGTTTTGTTGTTTTTTTAGCTGAAAGCTTACTATTGGGGATTCAGACCTGGTGTTTGCCCTTCTGCTACTCTGTAGAGTCTTCTGTAAAAAGTGCTATGCAAATAAAACGGAATTGAATTGAATAGCAAAACTGCTCAAAGGAAGCATGTGGAGAAAAGCTGGCCCAGGACTGCAGACGGCCATGTTGTGGGAGATACTATACCTCTCTGTAATGGCTGTCAGCTCCATGCTTTTACTCAGGAGTGACTTCTCATACTGCAGAGAGAGGAAGAGGGCATCAAACACAGCTACACACACTGGACAAATCAAAGTATTTTATAGTGTAAGATTGATAGTCTTAAATCTTATATACGATACCTTTTTGCTAAATAAGATAAAAAATATAGCCATATATAAGATATATAAGACAGTTTGATTTATTTAAAAAATGTGCCAATGAAAATTTCACTTGTCAAGAAACATTCGCTTAAAACAAGGTAATATTTTCTACTTAAATAATTTTCTAAATAAGGCCGTCACTTTCAGTGCATACAGTGATTCAGCCAAACCCAATATGGGCTATGGACGATCCAGCTGCAGAAACAGACTCCATGTGAAGCTGTAGTGTGTGTGTCTGTAGTGTATGTGTCTGTCGTGTGTGTGGCTGTAGTGTATGTGTCTGTAGTGTATGTGTCTGTTGTGTGTGTGTCTGTAATGTATGTGTCTGTAGTGCGTGTGTCTGTAGTGTATGTGTCTGTAGTGTGTGTGTCTGTAGTGTATGTGTCTGTAGTGTATGTGTCTGTAGTGTATGTGTCTGTCGTGTATGTGTCTGTAGTGTGTGTGTGTCTGTCGTGTATGTGTCTGTAGTGTGTCTGTAGTGTATGTGTCTGTCGTGTGTGTGGCTGTAGTGTATGTGTCTGTAGTGTATGTGTCTGTTGTGTGTGTGTTTGTAGTGTATGTGTCTGTAGTGCGTGTGTCTGTAGTGTATGTGTCTGTAGTGTGTGTGTCTGTAGTGTATGTGTCTGTCGTGTGTGTGGCTGTAGTGTATGTGTCTGTAGTGTATGTGTCTGTTGTGTGTGTGTCTGTAGTGTATGTGTCTGTAGTGCGTGTGTCTGTAGTGTATGTGTCTGTAGTGTGTGTGTCTGTAGTGTATGTGTCTGTCGTGTGTGTGTCTGTAGTGTATGTGTCTGTCGTGTATGTGTCTGTAGTGTGTGTGTCTGTCGTGTATGTGTCTGTAGTGTGTCTGTAGTGCATGTGTCTGTCGTGTGTGTGTCTGTAGTGTGTGTGTCTGTAGTGTATGTGTTTGTCATGTATGTGTCTGTCGTGTGTGTGGCTGAATGTGACAATGAAGCAGAGATGTTTACACCCCAAAACCAAGTCAGTCTCAACAAGTCTTATATTTAGACTTCAAATTTTATTTTGATAAATTTTTTGGCAAAAAATACTTGCCAGTGGTCAAGCAAACAATAATGAAAAAGTGAATGATCTCTACTTCAGAGGGGGGGAAAAAATAAAATAAATTGCATTACAAGACTAAAAAAAGGCAAGCTTTTCTAAACTGCAATAAAAGCTGCTAGGCTTTTAACATGAATAAGGCAGGCTTTAATGGCAAGGGGCAGATCCAAAACATAGTCAAAAAACAGGCAGGTACATGCAGGGCAGGTACATGCAGGTACATGCAGGGCAGGTACAGGCAGGTACATGCAGGGCAGGTACAGGCAGGTACATGCAGGGCAGGTACAGGCAGGTACATGCAGGGCAGGTACAGGCAGGTACAGGCAGGTACATGCAGGGCAGGTACAGGCAGGTACAGGCAGGTACATGCAGGGCAGGTACAGGCAGGTACATGCAGGTACATGCAGGGCAGGCAGAGTTCAAAAACCAGGAAGTCCAAACAAGCGAAGGTACAAGTGCAAAATCAAAACACAGCCCAAAAACCAGGCAGAGATCAAAATCCCAGAGCAGAGCAGAGCAGAGCTAGACAAAATAACAGGGCACAGGTACGGGGTAGAGGAAGCTAGAACCAGGGTAGGGAACAGAATACAAAAAGACGAACTAGCAACAAGCAAAGGACAGGTTTAAATACACAACTGATTGACAGACAATGAGACACAGGTGAGAGGAATGGCAGAAATTACAGGAAGGAAGTCCATATAAGGAGTGGGGAGGCGGAGACACAAAATGGGACAGCTGAAACAAATGGATCAAGGCAGGAAACAGACTACAGACAGCACAGAGGTAACAAAAGGCAAAAACGCTGGGGACATTTTTTGGACTTGGCTTCAGGACAAAATTGACGTTCAATATTAAATCCTTGTAAAATGTTGTAACCATTAATGTATTTAAATGTATTGATGTAGCGTAGCCCCAGAGACACCACAAGGAACCATGCAAGTACACCATTTGAATAAATCCATATTCCACCCAACACAACGTTGAAGAAAAAGCCCCTGTTGGAGCTTCGGGCTGACGTTACTTGAAGCAGCCTTCAATTACAGAGATTACCTCAATAGCAAAGGACACTTCATCCATAACCACAGAGGCACGGCTTCCTTCAGTTTATTCAGCATTAAACCCTCTCCTGTTCCTCCTGCCAATTACTCAAATGACCTTCTGCGCAACCGTGCAGACGAGAGGCTGGAGCAGGAAGCGGGATAATGATGCGTCTGTAAACATAACGCCCAGGGCCCGCTCTGCGCTGGGAAACCAGGGCCTGCAGCGGCGTGTAACTGAAACATTTTAATGGATAATAAGAGTGGCGAATGATGATTGAACTGTAAAATGAGCTAATTGGGTCCTGGTAGTTAAAAAGAGCTGTTGGGGGAAGGTTGCGATCTTTACGCTTCAACAGGCTCCTGGTACTTCTGGAGAATTTTCCGGACGCACACGGACAGTATTTTTTTTGTTCCATTTCATGGCTTATTGATATCAGAATTTGAATTGCTGAAGAATTATGTAAAATCTGTGAGTCACAATGTTTAATTTAATGGCTCATGAGTTTTTTGCCAAGAGCCTGTATTTAGCACATTAGGGTGACACCCTTGGCACTGCACACGCTACTGGTCTCAGTAACTGAGTAATTCATTATAACAAATGTAGTCTATTGAAATTATTTAATTACATTTCTATTTATTTCCCGCTATCATTGTGCAGGTTTTGAAGGATTAACTTTTAAAGGTGTTTAAAGTGTAGATGGTACTTCAGTACTGTGCCCTAACCCTAACCCTGCTCCAGAGTCACCCGGCCGGGGGAGATGGGCTCATGCTCCCATAGATACCTCACTGTATCACACCTGCTAGAGCCTCACTGTATCACACCTGCTAGAGCCCTCACTGTATCACACCTGCTAGAGCCTCACTGTATCACACCTGCTAGAGCCTCACTGTATCACACCTGCTAGATCCCTCACTGTATCACACCTGCTAGAGCCCTCACTGTATCACACCTGCTAGAGCCTCACTGTATCACACCTGTATCACACCTGCTAGAACCCTCACTGTATCACACCTGCTAGAGCCTCACTGTATCACACCTGCTAGAGCCCTCACTGTATCACACCTGCTAGAGCCCTCACTGTATCACACATGCTAGAGCCCTCACTGTATCACACCTGCTAGAGCCCTCACTGTATCACACCTGCTAGAGCCCTCACTGTATCACACATGCTAGATCCCTCACTGTATCACACCTGCTAGAGCCTCACTGTATCACACCTGCTAGAGCCCTCACTGTATCACACCTGCTAGAGCCTCACTGTATCACACCTGTATCACACCTGCTAGATCCCTCACTGTATCACACCTCACTGTATCACACCTGCTAGAGCCCTCACTGTATCACACATGCTAGATCCCTCACTGTATCACACCTGCTAGAGCCTCACTGTATCACACCTGCTAGAGCCCTCACTGTATCACACCTGCTAGAGCCCTCACTGTATCACACCTGCTAGAGCCCTCACTGTATCACACATGCTAGATCCCTCACTGTATCACACCTGCTAGAGCCTCACTGTATCACACCTGCTAGAGCCCTCACTGTATCACACCTGCTAGAGCCTCACTGTATCACACCTGTATCACACCTGCTAGATCCCTCACTGTATCACACCTCACTGTATCACACCTGCTAGAGCCCTCACTGTATCACACATGCTAGATCCCTCACTGTATCACACCTGCTAGAGCCTCACTGTATCACACCTGCTAGAGCCCTCACTGTATCACACCTGCTAGATCCCTCACTGTATCACACCTGCTAGAGCCTCACTGTATCACACCTGCTAGATCCCTCACTGTATCACACCTCACTGTATCACACCTGCTAGAGCCTCACTGTATCACACCTCACTGTATCACACCTGCTAGAGCCCTCACTGTATCACACCTCACTGTATCACACATGCTAGAGCCCTCACTGTATCACACCTGCTAGAGCCTCACTGTATCACACATGCTAGATCCCTCACTGTATCACACCTGCTAGAGCCTCACTGTATCACACCTGTATCACACCTGCTAGATCCCTCACTGTATCACACCTCACTGTATCACACCTGCTAGATCCCTCACTGTATCACACATGCTAGATCCCTCACTGTATCACACCTGTATCACACCTGCTAGATCCCTCACTGTATCACACCTCACTGTATCACACCTGCTAGATCCCTCACTGTATCACACCTGTATCACACCTGCTAGATCCCTCACTGTGTCACACCTCACTGTATCACACCTGCTAGATCCCTCACTGTATCACACCTGTATCACACCTGCTAGATCCCTCACTGTATCACACCTGTATCACACCTGCTAGATCCCTCACTGTGTCACACCTCACTGTATCACACCTGCTAGATCCCTCACTGTATCACACCTGTATCACACCTGCTAGATCCCTCACTGTGTCACACCTCACTGTATCACACCTGCTAGATCCCTCACTGTATCACACCTCACTGTATCACACCTGTATCACACCTGCTAGATCCCTCACTGTATCACACCTCACTGTATCACACCTGTATCACACCTGCTAGATCCCTCACTGTATCACACCTGTATCACACCTGCTAGATCCCTCACTGTATCACACCTGTATCACACCTGCTAGATCCCTCACTGTATCACACCTCACTGTATCACACCTGTATCACACCTGCTAGATCCCTCACTGTATCACACCTCACTGTATCACACCTGTATCACACCTGCTAGATCCCTCACTGTATCACACCTGTATCACACCTGCTAGAGCCTCACTGTATCACACCTGCTAGAGCCTCACTGTATCACACCTGTATCACACCTGCTAGAGCCCTCACTGTATCACACCTGTATCACACCTCACTGTATCACACCTGCTAGATGATGATGCTGGTTTTTTCACTGAAGAAAGGAGGTGCTAACAGTATGCGTCAGTATTGATCATTCTGCCTTTTTCAGCCTTTTCTGATTTAATATTTAATTTTAGCTTTGTGTCATCAAACCATTAATTCATTTGTTTTAGATAAATTAACATATTGTCAAATAATTGTCATGTTTTGTGTTTGATTGCATATCCTTTGCACAACATGACTTCGTGATGTTTGTGACCCATCAACATCAGAGACTGGATATCTAATTTTCAGGTTGTCCTACAGGCAATACTAATACTTTTTGCATGGATGGATCCCTATGTGAATAGGGGGGTGGGACTACTGTAGATTCAGCAAATTATGCTGATACAGTATGGAACACATTTGCTGGGAAAATGGTTTTAAGTCATCAAGGGTCGAAGGTATCAAATGAGCCTCAAATCATGATCAGTAGATATGTGAAGTATAAATAAATCATGATAATGCTGGCAGATGTAGTAGATGCAGATGCAGTAGATACCACAATAATTGTTTCTCCTGACAAATACTTCACATATCTACTGCTATCTAGTAGCAGCATGGTGGTTTCAGGCTGGCTTGGTACCATGGGCTCTTCATGACTTAAAGCCATTTGGCCAACAACTGTTCCATGCTAGTCCCACCCCAAGAAATAAGAGAGAAAATAAGATATTAAATCAGAAAAGGGTAAGATGATTCCAAATGTTGTTTGGGGGTGTATGCCAGCAGATATAATCTGCTCCCCAGGGGAAAGAAGAGTTTTTTCCACGTTGTCAACACACACAACACACACAACACATAACACACATAACACAGCACACAGCACACAGAACACACACAACAGACGTAACACACACAACACACATATCACACATACCACACATATCACACACACACACAATACACAGCACACACACAATACACACACAACACATAGCACACACACACTACACACACAACACACAGCACACAGAACACATATAACAAGGGAGAGAGAGCACACCACACACTGAGGTACACTGACACTATTTACACACAGCTGGATATGCACTGAAACAGCTCAGCGTAAGCACTGCTCAGTACAACGACACGGTTTACACTGGGAACTGAATCTGAACCCATGAACTGCAAGCCCAGATCACCTCCATTATGCAGCACTGCCACTGAATGTGAACTCTATCTATTCCCAATATTGTATAACAATCATTCTACAAGATATAGTATACTATTACTAATGATCAGCTTTAAAATATAGAAAACATTGCAACTATCTGCAACTCTTACTAGATTAATGAGACACCCTGAGAAACATCCGTAACTATCAATTCTGGGCCTGGATATTGTTTCCTTCCATAACTATGTAATTGGACCACTTATTGCATTAAATCACAGCAGAATGCATTGTGTATGCCCAGGACCACATTTTTGGTTCCCAGTTCATTCCTATAAAATTATAGTGCAGATTGCCAACACAAAATCTCTTTCTTCCTGGAAACATTATTTTGAAGTAATTTGTTGAGGACAGGAAAGGTTTTAGAACATTATGCCAGTTAAAATGCAATTGAGTTATCGATGGTCATTCAAGAACTTGTCATTTATAACCAGAAAGATAGCAATAGTCAACGAATCCATGATTTCAGAACATTGTGAAAAAGATAAGGGCTGGTAACAGCAGTGTTCTTACACAACATAAGGGCCAGATGTACGGAGCCTTTTGCTATGATTTTCAGGCGCACACATGACGCATTCTGCCCAGGAAACATGTCTTATGTATCAAACTGGTGCACGGGCCGGACCGCAGTATGCGTGTGATCTAGGCAAGTTAAGGAGCAGAACCTCCTGCAGTTAAGGAGCAGAACCTCGTGTAGTTAAGGAGCAGAACCTCCTGCAGTTAAGGAGCAGAACCTCGTGTAGTTAAGGAGCAGAACCTCCTGCAGTTAAGGAGCAGAACCTTGTGTAGTTAAGGAGCAGAACCTCCTGCAGTTAAGGAGCAGAACCTCGTGTAGTTAAGGAACAGAACCTCCCGTAGTTAAGGAGCAGAACCTCCTGCAGTTATGGAGCAGAACCTCCTGTAGTTAAGGAACTGAACACCAAATGGCAACGTTCCTCAACATTCCCCAATGTTCCATTACATTTACATTACATTAATGGCATTTGGCAGACGCTCTTATCATTAATGACGCTCTTATCCGCACACTTGAGTAGGGCCATGCTTATTGTGGTGACACGGGGGATTTGTTAGCCGGGTGGTAAGAGGTTACAGGCGTCTCTCTCTCCCTCTTACCTGCTGCAGTTCCGCGGTGGAGCAGCGGGAGGCGCTGTGCTCCTGTATGAGCGAGTGCACGTGGCAGTTGGCTCGTACAGCAGCGCTGTGCAGTCGCTGCCAGCGGCCCTTCTCCAAGCGCTGGAACATCTTCCCCAGCTCAGAGCTCACGATGAACGCCCTCTTCAGCAGGGTCTGCAGGCCCCCGCCCGCCCCGCCCCCGGCCCCGCCCCCCGGGTCCCCGGCCACGCCCACGATCAGCTCCCCCTGCATGTCCTCGTCCCCGCCGATGGGCTTGGCCTGCAGGATGCACATGCACTCCACCTCCGTCATGTGACGCAGGTCCTCCATCCAGCGCTGCACAGAGTCCATCTGGATCACATGCTTCCTGTGGAGACAGGAAACGGACACAGCCTCAGCTGGGGTCACAGGTCAAAGTCAAAGTTATAAAATAGTGTAAGTAGAGTAAACTTTCATTCAACATGTGCTATAAATGGGCAATAGTCTACAATCACACCCAATCACCTACCTGCAACCACAGTCACCCCCTGCCTGAGTAATTCTGTCTCTACTTTAATTTGGTTTGTTTTTTATCAGGAAGTAGGAAGCAGCTGCTGCTGGGGATGCCTTCCAGGAGTGCCTGTGAATCAATATGTCAGAGGTCAACCCATAGCGGATCAATAGATGCAATAAAGAGAGGAGTCATCTTCGTCTCAGCCGCAGAGTTTCGGTGGGAGGACGAGGGGTTAATGCCACTCGGGCTGGGAAATCAAACACGGCTCTGTGGAGACGCAGAGCAGGGTGTTTAATGAGCATCTCCTGGCCCTCAGGGGCCTCCAGCCCCGTCACTGCACAGAGCCGCTCAGATCTATATTAGCAGCAGAACCATCTCCTCTGGGTTCAGCCCCGTCAAATAACCCTCAATCCATCGCTCTCTCCTCACAGCACTGACCCTCCCCTGCCCACCCAATCAACAACAGCCGGGCAAACCGTGGGTCTGATGACATCAGCATTGGGGGAACCTGACGACGGCAAGCGAACATTTTGAAAGCGAAATGCAGCGAATTTCAGTGAAATATCAGCTCAGTTCTCTGCATGACCTCTGGGAGTGGTGGCATTTATGTGGAGCAACGGTCAACAATTCCATCTCCAGTCCCCAGTGGAGCAGAGATGTCCGTGTTTGTACTCTGTCATAACAGCGTATCTGCAGTATTTATAACCAACAGAGATGGGCATAGACCCTTTTTAGCCGCTATCTCTGAGTTTTGGCTTTCAGATGGAGCAGGTCAGACACGTCACCACTGCTGGGTGGACACAGAGTCCGCACCCTGTACACCAGCAGCCTTGACCACATCACCTTCTCCCAAGCCTCCTCTGGATCATCCAGGTGTTCTTTGGCAAACTTCAGACGGGCCTGTGCATGTGCCTTCTTCAGCAGAGGAACCTTGCGTGCGCAGCAGGATTTTAGTCCTTCACGGTGTAGTGTGTCACTGATGGTTCTCTTTGTGACTGTGGTCCCAACTTCCTTCAGGTCATTAACAAGCTCCTCCTGTGTAGTACTGGGCTGATCCCTGACCTTTCTCATGATCACTGATATCCCACGAGGCGAGATCTTGCGTGGAGCCCCAGACCGAGGGAGATTGCCGGTGACTTTGTGTTTCTTCCATTTTCTAATAATTGCTCCAACAGTTGTTAACTTCTTACCAAGCTGCTTGCTTATTTTCTTGTAGCCCATCCCAGCCTTGTGCAGGTCTACAATTTTGTCCCTGATGTCCTTAGGTGGGCAAGACAATCTGATTGATTGTGTGGACAGGTGTCTTTTATACAGCTACATAACGATGTAACGATTGACACAGGTGTTTTGGGTAATGAGTTGAGATTAGGAGTGCTTCTTAATGGAAAACTAACTGGTCTGTGGGAGCCAGATTATAGCTGATTGGTAGGGGATCAAATACTTATTTCATGCAAAAATCCGATAATACATTTATAAAATGTATATGATGTTGTTATTGTGGATTATTTTGTGATATTCTGTCTCTCAATGTTAAAATGATTAAAATTCTACACAGTTCCATTCTTTGTAAGTGGGCAAACCTACAAAATCAGCAAGGGTTCAAATAATTATTGCTCCCACTGTACATTAAAAAAATTGTGGGGGTGTGGGTGTGATCACTCCAATTGTGCTCAACCTTTGTGCAAATGTTCTTTATATATCCAATAGATAACATGCAAAACATTAGCCTCATTGGATTTGTCATTCTTGGGTTTGTGTCACATTTGGAGCATCATATCTTTAGCATTAAAGCAGGAAAATAATTGGCAATGTGTACTTTCACATACACTTCTGTCCACTTTCAGATGATGAATTTTCATAATACTGCTCAGAACATAAGTTATGGTCTTGCCATTTAGCGTTCTCTTAAATATTTGATGGATTACGACATCAGCACCACTTGGTGTATGACTTCCAAACTTCTCAGACGAACATACATTTTAGTTCAGAACAGCCACAAGCAAGTCAAATATTTTTTTCTTTTTTATTATATATAATGCCAAAAGTTGCGTCTGGGCATTGGATCTACGAAGTTGGGTCTGGCCAGAAAATGACCAAAAAGTCTTATATTCAACAATATAGATGGTAAGTAGAAAGTTTCCAATCAAAATGAAAATTTTCATTTTGTTGTTCTTCAAAGAGGCATCAAAGGCCTACTTACATACAAACAGTTGAGTTGATACAATAATGCCTTTGCATGTTTTGATCAGTTCAAACAGGACCTACATTTACAAGAACATGTACATATACGCAAGTCACATCAGAAATCCCTGTTTTAAGTTCCAATATCTCTAGAATGACAAATCCAGGAAGGCTAATGTCCTCTAGTGCATGGGTGTCAAACTGAATTCCCAGGGGGCCGCAGTGTCTACGGGTTTTTGTGGTTTCCTTTCAATCAGCTGCCAATTAAGGCCAATCAAGGCCTTGAGAATAAGACGTGTGGATACTTTAACCAATCAATGACTTGAATGAACCCAGAACACCCCAAAAACCATCAGACACTCCAGGACTGGAGTTTGACACCTGTCCTCTAGTGAATATATAAACATTTACATTAGAAAATTGGAGTTGTCTCGGGTTGATTTGTCACAGAATGACCCTGGATCGATTGAATTTGACATTAACTGTAGTACAGATCATACAGATCAAACACAATAGAGCAGAAACACAGAGTGACCATGCCCACCCCCCCAACCCTAACCCTAACCCCACCCCCCCAACCCTAACCGTAACCCCACCCCTCCTAACCCTAACCCCATCCCCCCTAACCCTAACCCCAACTCCCCAACCCTAACCCTAACCCCACCCCCCCTACCCTAACCCCACCCCCCCTACCCTAATCCTAACCCCAACCCCCCTAACTCTAACCCCACCCCCCTAACCCTAACCCCATCCCCCCTAACCCTAACCCCAACCCCCCAACCCTAACCCTAACCCCAGCCCCCCTACCCTAACCCTAACCCCACCCCCCCTAACTCCAACCCCACCCCCCTAACCCTAACACCATCCCCCCTGGGGAGAAGCAGGCAAAAGGCCAGGTCTCAGGTGAGACAGGAGGGGGAAAGTCGCTCTGTTCCTCTTACAGAGGTATGACACACTTGTCGCCACAGACGCAGGGGATAATGGCCTCTGCATTATTCATGAGGGCAGCTGGGGTCAGTGGGGTCAAACACCAATCCCACTATCCTCCCCTGCGCACTGAGCTGAGAAATATCAGCTCATCACAACAAGCAGGCTCGAGTGCACTTCTCTAACGAGGGGGGGAGGAAGCCAATTACTCTTCAGTAATTGAGACACTAAACGTAAAAAAGAATGAGCAGGACCAAAATAAAAAAAATCATAAATTAAATTGATGACGGGATATGGAGCATTTATAGTGTATTCTACAATAATACAATTATTGAAGACGCCTATTTTCCATTTTAACTCCTCCTTTTCAGTTGCCAACATATGCGTGATTTTTCCATCATTTTCAATGCACTAAAAAAATAGTATTAGATTTTTCCCAAAACATTGCAATATAACTGTGCCTCTGATCTGAGACACAGTTGGTAGGCCGAGGCAAGTGTGATATTAATCTCTAATCTATCAGCACTGCGTAATATTAATCTCTAATCTATCAGCACTGCGTAATATTAATCTCTAATCTATCAGCACTGCGTGATATTAATCTCTAATCTATCAGCACTGCGTGATATTAATCTCTAATCTATCAGCACTGCATAATATTAATCTCTAATCTATCAGCACTGTGTGATATTAATCTCTAATCTATCAGCACTGCGTGATATTAATCTCTAATCTATCAGCACTGTGTGATATTAATCTCTAATCTATCAGCACTGCGTGATATTAATCTCTAATCTATCAGCACTGTGTGATATTAATCTCTAATCTATCAGCACTGCGTGATATTAATCTCTAATCTATCAGCACTGTGATATTAATCTCTAATCTATCAGCACTGTGTGATATTAATCTCTAATCTATCAGCACTGCGTGATATTAATCTCTAATCTATCAGCACTGTGTGATATTAATCTCTAATCTATCAGCACTGCGTAATATTAATCTCTAATCTATCAGCACTGCGTGATATTAATCTCTAATCTATCAGCACTGCGTGATATTAATCTCTAATCTATCAGCACTGCGTGATATTAATCTCTAATCTATCAGCACTGTGTGATATTAATCTCTAATCTATCAGCACTGCGTGATATTAATCTCTAATCTGTCAGCACTGTGATATTAATCTCTAATCTATCAGCACTGTGTGATATTAATCTCTAATCTATCAGCACTGTGTGATATTAATCTCTAATCTATCAGCACTGCGTGATATTAATCTCTAATCTATCAGCACTGCGTGATATTAATCTCTAATCTATCAGCACTGCGTGATATTAATCTCTAATCTATCAGCACTGTGATATTAATCTCTAATCTATCAGCACTGCGTGATATTAATCTCTAATCTATCAGCACTGCGTGATATTCATCTCTAATCTATCAGCACTGCATGATATTAATCTCTAATCTATCAGCACTGTGATATTAATCTCTAATCTATCAGCACTGTGGTTACTGCGCTGTAAGACTCTCTTCAGTAATGGGGCTCATTGAATACATAAACAATAAAGTAATAATAAGTAAAATAAACTCCAAAATACTAGGGATGATAATATCTACATCCCAGCGAACAGAAAAGCGCAGCAGTCAGTAAAGCAGGCTGTGAATTCCTCGGGTGCGCTGAGGAGTTACGGAAAGCAGAGTCGCACTAGAGACGCGCAAACAAACAGCACTACTTCACCAGATCCGCGATTCATAGACCCGCAGGGCGGAGAAACCCACTGCTCCGATCAGCGACCCTCCACGTTCTCTGAAACACCCAAACTTTTTCAGGAGAATTCTAATGTACTGATGCATTCATACTTAGTGCCTTCATAAACAACTTCATAAACAACTCCGTTCAACAAATAGTTCACAAACATTCAGTCTCAGTACTGACAACTGAAAACTACTGTTTTGTGCCAAAAACAATTAACACTTCAAACCAATTAACACTGCAAAATAATCAGTTAAGATATCGGCTACCTCTGGATTTCTCATTCTGACGGTGTTGTAAACGATACGGCCATGATCGATGCGGTTTCACATTCTTCTTCGAATGACAGTTCATTCACCATAATTCCATCAACATCAAGACGGGTCTAATTTGAGGTACTGTATATATTCATATAGCTGAATTTTTTGTATGACCAGTAATCACGAATTAGGTCTACTAATATAGATACATTCAGTGCAAAATTATAGCACTCGAATGAACTGCATGTAAGCAGCAAAACAGCAATATACGCCATTAGTATTTCACATTTACACTTGACAGGAGAAGATAAGTTCGGCAACCACATTCAGAATTCACTCTAAAACACAATAGAAATAAAAACATCCAGTAAGTAACGTCCAATTCAGTAGCCTATCGATTTCAACAAGTGAACACTGTAAATCCTTTATTTCGATGGTATTGAATATTTCATACCTTTGGCAATAAAATGGCAGACGTCGTAATGCAATCACACAATTGTACCCTACTCTTATAGCGCAAGTGCCATAAACTGAGGTTAATTGATGGTTAAAATGAGACCGCACTGAATGTATTGATACGGTCCCAGAAGAGGGCACTGTTTGCCATTTTAATTATACGGAAAACTCCATGATTTATGTCATAACAAATACATGCGCTCCATATCTTCAGCTTAACCGAATAATATGGTGGTGTTTATTTAGTCCTCTTCATGGTGTCTCTACAGTAGGTTGTCTGTAGGCAGAGGCAGTATGAGTGATTTACACTCTTCCGCAAGCACCAGCTCGCCACATCGCGCTCATATGCGTGTCACAAACTCTGCAGAGCCGGAATCTGCCAGTCTGAAAATAGCTCGCGCACGCAGCCGATTGGAAAGCTTGACTCACTCTGCTACAGGAACCCAACTCCCAAATTAAGAAGAGATCAATTTCAAAAGAAAAGATGGCATGATCGAACTACTTATCCTTGTTATCGCAGCTAAATGTGTTCCACACACAGAGCCCCGCCTGGATAATAAACATGGTACTCCCTTCTATTTATGTACGAGACACACAATGACATCATGTAAGTACTATAGGAGAAAAAGGAGAAGAAACAAATAAAAACAGTTGAGTACAAAAATATGTGCTGGGTTTTAGTGGTGCTGTATTTAGTGGTGATGTTGTTTTGCTGCGTGTAGCGTCTCAGTGGGGATGTGAGACAGACTCAAGCCCTCGGAGACGGTGAGCCTGGCTACACAGCGCACACCTGTCTCCGTTCAGGCGCGGCAGGTGCGTTCCGCTCGGCGCTAATTGTTCTTTAGCTGTGCAGGGGGGCGGGTTGATGAAATAATGATTTGTCATTCAAGAGTAAAATAATTCTCAACTCAAAGCTGAATGAGTAAAATAACTGCAGACCGTGAGGCCTGAGGTGAAAGAGCTTCCAACTGTGGTCAGTGCTGCATTTATACAGCGCTTTTATCCAAAGCACTTTACAATTAATGCCTCTCATTCATCCGCACACAGTCACACACACGCACACACACACACACATACACACACACACACAACAGTCACAGGGGAACATCTCTAAAGACAGACACTTCCATCTCTCACACGCTCCTGGGAAGAACTGGCCCGATCAATAACACGTCTAACATCTTCCTCTACAGAGAGAAAGAGGGGCTTTGGTTTATAAAGTTAGAGGGGTACAGAGGGACTCCCAAAGTTCTCCCAAAACAAAAATGTGTCTATTTTCCATGACTCTGAAGTCCCATCAACCAGATCAAAAAGCAAACTCAGAAACCCACCCAAACATCTGAGCCCCACCCCCACATTACCCAGCCCCACCCCCACATTACCACCCTCACCCCCACCCCCACATTACCCAGAAATGAGCCGTGTTTGGAAGCATATATAAGTGCATCACGGCCCTGTGCGGTATTTAATCCATTTAATTCTGAATGAGCAGGGAGTCGTGGGAACAGGGAGTCTGTAATCAGTTTGAGTGTCCGTTTCATTTACCATAAACAAGCGTATCAGACACACAAACCAACCCAGAAAAATGCAGCACCAGGACACACAAACCAACCCAAATTCAGCAGCAGGACTCTGTAAATGACATCGGGCTGTGGACCGATCAGGTCCAGCAGCTTTAGGGTCATCTCCAGACTCCGGACTGAACGGACGGGGCAGGGGTTTTTGCGGCACTATTTAAGGCACATTAGATATCAGTCTCATAAGCTGTTCTGTCCCCCCTTACTCAAAATGTGACCCCTTCCCAGCTCAAAGCCTCACCTCACCATTCTCAAAATCTCTCCCCTCCCAACTCAAATGCTAACTTACTGATATAGTGCCTCTCTCTCTCTCAAACACACACACACAGATGCTCACAAACGCAAGCACACACACCCACACAGCTAGCCCAGGAATGTGTACTGTGACGTGCACTGATAGCCCTGTTAATGTATAAGGATCATAATGAACAGACCTGAATAAGTGCCTTGTGTTACACAGACCCACACAGTGTAGCTACTGTTTAACAGTACATAAAGAATATGCTGAAAAATGCATGCAAGCGGAAATATTTAACCATTAATATGCTTATGCAATAGGCTGGAACAGATTCATTTTAAAGTGGTAATTTTACGCAGAAGTTGAGTCTTATTTAGTAATTGCATTCCCATTCCTAATGTACCCTCTGTTTTTTGCTTCTGTTTGAACTGGAAAGACAATGCAATCTCCCATTTACAGACCCTGCATATCTCCCATTTACAGACCCTGCAATGTCCCATTTGCAGACCCCGCAACCTCCCATTTGCAGACCCCGCAACCTCCCATTTACAGACCCTGCAACATCCCATTTACAGACCCCGCAATGTCCCATTTACAGACCCTAAAACCTCCCGATTACAGACCCTGCAAGCTCCCAATTACAGACCCTAAAACCTCCCGATTACAGACCCTGCAAGCTCCCAATTACAGACCCTGCAACCCGTTTTCAGCCTATTGAATGATGGTATCTTTAGTATTATCTTCGGATATGAAATGTGCTATATAAATAAACTTGCCTTGCCTAGTATATTTCCACTGGTGAGCTAGCCCAGGATAGCTACTGTAGCTAACACAGTGAATGGCTCCTACAATCAGGGGCCAGGGGAGTGTGTGGTCGATCAGCCAAGCAAAATACTAGCAGAAGAATGTGTATTAAACAGGAGACGGCAGTCTGGAATAAATGTGCGAAAGGTGCAGAACAGATGGAAGGCTTCTGCCTTCAGTCTCACTGTCTCTGTTTATTTTTAGTAGTGCACAATGGCAGGACAACTGAACAGTAATTCAGCACACTGCCAGGGGCCCACAGCTCTGTTAAACTTTGCACATTACAGAGAAAACATGAAAGTGAGAGAGCAGCCAAATTCCCTGTTGCACCTCAGTGAGATTTTACAATGTAACAGTTAGGGGTGCATGTTCTCACTCAATGAGGAAGTGTCCCTGAGCAAGACACCTAACCCCCAAATGCTCCTGACGAGCTGGTTGGTACCTTGCATGGCAGCCAATCGCTGTTGGTGTGTGAGTGTGTGTGTGAATGGGTGAATGAGAAGCATCAATTGTACAGTGCTTTGGATAAAGGCCCTATATAAATGCCAACCATTTACCATTTACCAAGTAAGCTACCATTCAGAGCTAGGAAGAATAGATATATTTCAGTTTTTGCTTAATCTGTGTTCTTATACAGATTCTATATGTATACAAACCATTTATTAAAACATGCCTGTAACACAGGATTAAATAAAAATCGGGGTGCTCATTCAGTTAGCCTAAGTGCTACCACAATCCTCAGTGAAATTACCTGCCAAATATTCAAGGACACCAGTCACCACTGACCACCATTATTGCCATTTTTACGAAGCTAGTGACCCAAAATACTCAGTACAGTGCCTGGAAAGGGAGCTTGTATTTCCTGGTTTCCTACAGATCTACCAGGTTCAGCCATCGCTAGAGTTTCCACTGGTTTATCAGCATCGCCACCAGACCTGGATCAATACATAATCGTTTTGGATTCAAATATATTTCTACACTTTACTGAGCTTGTCTGGTGAATGTCTGGAACCTAGGAAATACTCTCAAACAGTGCAAACCCTACCTTGATTGACTAAAATGCACCAGGCAAAATCTATCAAGCACAGAAAAGTATTTGAATCCAAAGCAATTTCATATTTGACCCATGTATGATATCCACACAAGGTGGGTGTACGTACCTTACAGCAGGGCAACAGTACTATAGGGCTATGAGACTGACATGATCAATGATAATACCAAGTCAAAGTCATAACAGCTAGCAGTGGATTCCAGCAGCCCAGTCCCCTTTCACAAACACACTACGCACCCTGTCCCACATTACTGTGGCTGTGGAGCTAACCTTAGGTTAGGGTTAGGGTTAGCCTAACCTAACCTTCGGGGAGGGCAGGGGGGTAAAAGCAAAATGGAGGCCATTTCTCCTTACCTCTGAGGGGAGGATATAGCAGAGTTATGTCTGCTGGTCTGCGGCGTTGTCATTTTCTCTGCATCCACACAGCTTTACCATAGCACCTGCAATACAACACACACCTTATTACACTATACACACACACACCTTATTACACTATACACACACACCTTATTACACTACACACACACCTTATTACACTATACACACACCTTATTACACTATACACACACACTTTATTACACTATACACACACACACCTTATTACACTATACACACACTTTATTACACTACACACACCTTATTACACTATACACACACTTTATTACACTACACACACCTTATTACACTATACACACACTCCTTATTACACTATACACACACCTTATTACACTATACACACACACACCTTATTACACTACACACACACCTTATTACACTACACACACACTTTATTACACTACACACACCTTATTACACTATACACACACCTTACTATAAACATATAGCTTTACCATAGCACCTGCAATACAACACACACCTTATTACACTATACACACACACATCTTATTACAGTATACATACACCTTATACACACTACACACACAGCTTTACAATGGCACATAGAATACAACACACACCTTCTTACACTATACTCTCACACACATTGTCTACATTCCATCATCTTCCTTCAGGAATTAATAATCCAAAAGGCTGAGTACAGCGGGGTGCAAAAATGTGGGCACCCCTGGTCTAAATGTCTGTTACAATGAAGCTGTATGTGATCGAAAGCAAAACTGAACTCCAAAGAGCTGAACAAGAGACCTTTCTGCACATTTTAAAGCAAGATTGTCTTTTATTTTCATTTTTTATTGTGTAGAAATTATTTTAAAAAACAGAAAAGGGCCCAGTGCAAAAATTCCATTTTGGGAATGCCTTCTAAATTCCCTTGTGCAAGGCCCTTAACTCTGCATTGCTCCAGGGGAGGATTGTCTCCTTCTTAGTCAAATCAACTGTCTGTCACTCTGGATAAGAGCATCAGCCAAATGCCATTAATGTACTGTAATGCAAAATTAATTGTAAAAGGTTTTTTAACCAGAGGTGCCCACATTTCTTCATGCTATACTGCAACACAGAATCTACTTACACCTTCTCCTTTCATTCATTTACTACTCCAGGAATTCAGTTTCAATAAACGAAATTTTAAATGGCTGCCCGAGTGCGTCCAGAAGGCCTGAGCAATAATATTTATTATCCTCTAATTTATTGGCCATTCGGCTCTTTAACAAACAAAAGGCCTGACGCTTTAAATTGCTTGCACCTATATTCAGCCCTCTGTACTGATGGAGCCGGTTTAGATCATTCCGTTTTTAAATCTGAGAGACAGAGAGGGAGCTACGCATTCTAATCCATTTAGCTAATCACATCATGCCCGGAAGAAACGACGAGGCCACCGGTTACTGTAAACCGCTCAATTACAGACTAGAGACACCTTCCCACTGCCGGGTGGGGCGTCTAACCACATTTCTGCTATTTTATTAAATGCTTTGAACGCCTTGCGAAAACAGTATTGGAGGAGTGGTGTGATCATTACACATAGCATATTATAGAGAATATTGATTTGAGCAAGTTCACGCTAGAAATATCCACAGGAGGCGTCCGAAATGCGGCGTAGGTAAACGCTCCGTCTGCCCCCGCACCGCGGCGTCTCCGCTCGGCCATCAGCTCCACAAAGCCCCATGTCACTTGTTTCTACGCCGCCATAGATCGACACCCACACCCCGCCTTTGGTGCGGGTCTCACGCTCCGGTCATTGTATAATTGGCCGGCCGGCGGCACAGCGGGAAGCGCGTTGGCAGCGGGGCGGGACCCCGTGTAGGATGTGGCTGACATGCGCTGGGGTCCCGCTGCTGGGGTAACCGGCTAACGGCCGGAAGCTCAAATCTGTGGGGAAGCCCGCTGCTTGGCAATGCACATTCACTCTCCTCATATGCGGAGTCATAAACAATCACAAACACAAGAGAACCCGCGCAGAAATCTGTGCAACCTATAGCTTTCATATACTGCCAGTTTAAAGTGAAAGCCAATTTATCTCTTAAAATAAATGTATCTTAGAATTTACATTGGACTAGATTACCTTTATTAAAATGTAAGCTTACGACTCAATTTGTCTTGTATAAGCGGTCAGTGATATTGCGTAAGCACATACCACATTAGTATCTCTTAATTACACGGTTGCATTAATGTATATTAGTGAGGTCTGGGCATGCTGCAGGTTTGGCACTATCGCGCGAATAAATCAGGAAAATGTACTTATGTTCTCTTAGACTGTTAAGTGGCTCTGAGTACGAGCCTGGGCTAAATGAGTAATGCATTTAAACCCGGGCTGAATGCACAGGGCCTTGCTGCAATACATTATAATCAGTAATGGGACACTTTAGCACAGCGCGTGAAACGGGAAGAATCGCAGGCGCGAGGAATAGCCCTCTCTAAATGACACCCCACAGAATTACCATATTAACTGAGGTGAGAAATGCAATGTGTCCAATCGGGCAATTCGGTAATAACGACCATGGAAAGTGTTCAAGTCAAGTGCTATCCAGCAAGATTCCCAATGATCTACGTTCCCCAATGATCTACGTTCCCCAAAAGAGCTTTTAATGAAAACAGTATGAAATGACACCCATCAGAATATTTTTAGAACATAAAGGATAGGAATGGAAATTTTTACTCAGTTATTAATGACAACTGTGTGATGCACACATATTATTCACTGGCAGTCCCAAGCAGATGTGAAGTTATTTTCAATTATTTTTATTTAGTGTTATTTACAGGATATCATCTGGCTTCGTGTTTTTGTGCCCCTTTGCAGTTGAATGAGTTGGAAGTGTAGCGTTCCAGAGTCTCTCAGGACACAGAATCCCCGCCAGAATGCGGAGTGTTCGAGGCGCAGACAAAAAGACGTTTGTTTGACTCGTGTCACATGCAGGGTAGAATAACAGCCGGCGAATGTAGGTGCGTATGATACCATGTGAAGTTGCTGTGGGCGCCAGGCTTGAGTTGAAAGCAGCGTGTGTCGTTTCCGTGGCGATTGAACCGCGACCGTATCCGGTTTACCCGCGGTCCTGCAGGAGCTGTACTAGGGCCAGGCATGCACATTCAGGCATTGAGCAGCCTACACGCAGTCTGGTCTGTTCTGCGTTCGTTTTCCCCTGAAATGCGTTTATGTAGCTATACAGCTCAATGCAAAAAACATAAAAATAAGTCAATCGCAATATGTATTAAATGTCTATAATAATAAAATAATCTTAGACTTAATGTCGTATTTCTATGAATTGTGTGCTAAATAAGACAAAAATATTGCAAATGGGGTGAGAAAATTTAACCTGTCAAGGAACATTAGCAAGCATACCGTACACACAATGCTAGTGCGTGTGCTGACAGAGGAAACTACAGTTTGGACAGAAAACAATCAGATAAAATAGAAAAGCGATGGAGCCACAGGCTCTGGCTGAACTGGCTGCGTGAGTCTCAGCCCCCCAACACCACCGTGAGTCTCAGCCCCCCAACACCACCGTGAGTCTCAGCCCCCCAACACCACCGTGAGTCTCAGCCCCCCAACACCACCGTGAGTCTCAGCCCCCCAACAGCACCGTGAGTCTCAGCCCCCCAACACCACCGTGAGTCTCAGCACCTCAACACCACCGTGAGTCTCAGCACCCCAACACCTCCGTGAGTCTCAGCACCTCAACACTAGCGTGAGTCTCAGCCCCCCAACACCACCGTGAGTCTCAGCCCCCCAACACCACCGTGAGTCTCAGCACCTCAACACTAGCGTGAGTCTCAGCCCCCCAACACCACCGTGAGTCTCAGCACCTCAACACCACCGTGAGTCTCAGCCCCTCAACACCACCGTGAGTCTCAGCACCTCAACACCACCGTGAGTCTCAGCCCCTCAACACCACCGTGAGTCTCAGCCCCCCAACACCACCGTGAGTCTCAGCCCCCCAACACCACCGTGAGTCTCAGCCCCCCAACACCACCGTGAGTCTCAGCCCCCCAACACCACCGTGAGTCTCAGCACCTCAACACCACCGTGAGTCTCAGCCCCCCAACACCACCGTGAGTCTCAGCCCCCCAACACCACCGTGAGTCTCAGCCCCCCAACACCACCGTGAGTCTCAGCACCTCAACACCACCGTGAGTCTCAGCACCTCAACACCACCGTGAGTCTCAGCCCCCCAACACCACCGTGAGTCTCAGCACCTCAACACCACCGTGAGTCTCTGCCCCCCAACACCACCGTGAGTCTCAGCCCCCCAACACCACCGTGAGTCTCAGCACCTCAACACCACCATGAGTCTCAGCACCTCAACACCAGTGTGAGTCTCAGCCCCTCAACACCACCGTGAGTCTCAGCACCTCAACACCAGCGTGAGTATCA
>NC_083774.1:257500-262500 GCF_963514075.1 Conger conger | reverse complement strand
ATTTCAGCATTGAAGGACAAAAACCTGCTGAATCTAACAGAATCCATTTTACTCTTACAAAAGCAAGCAAGGCGCAAAGCTGTAATCCTGACGCCAAAGGCCTTTAAAACAGTGCATAAGAGTCCCCATACCTCCAGATGGGCCTTTAACAGAGGAAATATCCCTCCTGCTTCATCCAGACAGCGCTGCTGAAAGGAGCTCTTTACAACCTCTGAGGAGCGGACTGACAGCGCTGAAGCTCTGGAGCTCAGAGATAAGAGCACAGGTGAGTCCTACCTGACACCTGACACCCTCTGTGAGAGGCTGGACACAGGAGCTGCTCAATAATGGAGGAGGTAAGGGAATCCAGGTGAGCTGGGCTCACCCACACCTGCCACACCTGCAGGGGAATTTACAGCAGAATCTAGTCCCCAAATTCAAATGCAAAGACTTTTAGCACAACCTGAAGATAAGATGCAGACTGTGAAGATAAGATGCAGACTGTGAAGATAAGATGCAGACTGTGAAGATAAGATGCAGACTCTGAAGATAAGATGCAGACTCTGAAGATAAGATGCAGACTCTGAAGATAAGATGTGCAGACTCTGAAGATAAGATGCAGACTCTGAAGATAAGATGCAGACTCTGAAGATAAGATGCAGACTGTGAAGATAAGATGCAGACTCTGAAGATAAGATGCAGACTCTGAAGATAAGATGCAGACTCTGAAGATAAGATGCAGACTCTGAAGATAAGATGCAGACTGTGAAGATAAGATGCAGACTCTGAAGATAAGATGCAGACTCTGAAGATAAGATGCAGACTGTGAAGATAAGATGCAGACTCTGAAGATAAGATGCAGACTCTGAAGATAAGATGCAGACTCTGAAGATAAGATGCAGACTCTGAAGATAAGATGCAGACTCTGATGATAAGATGCAGACTCTGAAGATAAGATGCAGACTGTGAAGATAAGATGCAGACTGTGAAGATAAGATGCAGACTCTGATGATAAGATGCAGACTCTGGGGATGTGAGTAGGTCACAGACACTACTTTCATTCACTTAACATTGCTGTGTCCCAAACACTATGGTGCCCTGAAATGGGACACCATTTTTTTATTACAAATATCAAATAAATAAATGATGGGGCTTTGTCCCAAACATTGTGGAGGGCACATACACCACAACATCATACATACATCTGCCCCACACTCTCGGGCAAAACAGGAAGCTGTGTGCGTGTGAGAGGGTGGGGGCTTGCCAGCGGTGTAAATCATGTGTTTGGGGGAACGGGGGGGGGGGGGGGGGGGCAGGCCTGTCCCGTGCAGCAGAGAGCCCCCAGCTGGTTCACATTAAGAGGGGGGGGGGCCCTGGGTCTCATACTCCCCCTCCCAGACCCCACGTCCTGCCAAAAACCGCTTCAAACAGCAGAATTCCACAGGTGTTTTTCTTACGATGTTATTCCACACTTATATATATTCCCCCGATGAGGACAATAAGGAAAGCCAAACACAGAGCGGGGCATTCAGCAAGGGTAAGGCTCAGAGTCCATACATATCTCCACTCACACCACCCAAGTGTGTGTGTGTGTGTGTGTGTGTGTGTGTTTGAGACATACTGCAGGGTCAGAGTTAGGGCTGGTCTGTGTGTGTGTGTGTGTATATGTGTGTGTATATGTGTGTGTGTGTGTGTGTGTGTGTGCATGTGTATGTGTGTGTCTGCATGTGTCTGCGTGTCTGTATATGAGTGTTTGTGCGTGTATGTGTCTGTGTGTGTATAAGAGTGTGTATGCGTGTATGTGTGTGTGTGTGCGTGTGTATGTGTGGGTCAGGGTTAGGGCTGGTGTGTGTGTGTGTGTGTGTGTGGGTCAGGGTTAGAGCTGGACTCCGTGTGTGTGTGTATACATCTGTGTATGTGTGTGTGTGTGTGTGGGTGAGTCAGGGTTAGGGCGGGTCTGTGTGTGTGTGTGTGTGCGCGCCAGTGTGTGTGGGTCAGGGCTAGGGCTGGTCTGTGTGTGTGTGTGTGTGTGTGTGCGCGCACGTGTGTGTGTGGGTCAGGGTTAGGGCTGGACTCCGTGTGTGTGTGTATACATGTGTGTATGTGTGTGTGTGTGTGGGTGAGTCAGGGTTAGGGCGGGTCTGTGTGTGTGTGTGTGTGTGCGCGCACGTGTGTGTGTGGGTCAGGGTTAGGGCTGGTCTCTTGGAAGTGCTCAGGTCAGGAAGTGAATGTCATGGTCAGAAGGTCGAGTCGTGTGAGAGCTGTAAACACCAGCTAGCGGAGTGGCAGAGACCTGGAGTGGACCCCACATGGGCCCCTGCGGAACGCCACCCTGAATGAATGCTCTTACTGCGGGGACCGCTCCAGAGAACCGTGGGCAAACACTCAGGAGCAGCAGGCATTCAGCTGGGTATGCGTTCTTAACATCAACGTTCTGTCGCCCTACAGTTGAACTCAAAATTACTGCACCTAATGAAGCCAATTTGATGACAATGACCTCATACATGGAAAAGGTGTTCTGCACTGTAGTACGGTACTAGAACATTCAGTTCAGAAGCAGAGGATAGAATGAACATGGGAGTGGAGAATCAGGGGTGCTAATCTCGCTGAAGGTTTGTTCAAGGTTTGTTGCTTCCCTCCCTCTCTCACTCCCATTCCTGTCTTCACCAGGGATCACCCCATAGCCAGCCATGAGGTGGCTGAGGTCTGGACCTCTCAGGCTGACGTTGAACATGAATGAACATGATTTTATTTTGTGGACGAAAGTGTTTTGACATCGTTATGAATCCCCCTGCCGACACATCTATTAGGCTAATGTTAGAGCAGAACAGTCGTATTGATCCACCAAGTAAGGGGCGGCCTGTAGGGTAGTGGTTAAGGTACATGACTGGGACCCAGTGTAGCCACAAAAAGATCTGCACAGGCCCTTAACCCTGCATTGCTCCAGGGGAGGATTGTCTCCTACTTAGTATAACCAACTGTATGTTGCTCAGGATAAGAGCGTCTGCCAAATACCATTAATGTAAAAATAAGACTTATTTCAGCCACAGGAACTTATTCCTCAGTGATAGTCACATCTGATAGTCAAAGGAGTAAGACCAACGAGAGCGAACCAACAGTGAGAAACATTTTACTGTCTACTGACAAGTGTCCTCTTTTTTGAAAACCGAAATATGGTCACCCAAGGTACATATTACAGGTACATATTTACCATGTTCACACATCTGTTGAACCAGGTCCATTCACCACCTGTGGGACAGCAGCCCTTCCAAATTCCATTTTGCATAATTTAGTATCAGCTAAATGTTAGCTAATTAACTAGCTTCAGCTAATGTAATCTGATATTAGCTAGCTAGTTAGCTAGGCTTGCTAACTAACGCTCACTGTTCTAGCTGTTAAGAAACACGAAATATAATGCTGCATTACCTGCCTAAAATCAGCCCAACCACGTGACAGAGAGAGGGATCAGCCCAGCTGTGTGACAGAGAGAGGGATCAGCCCAACTGTGTGACAGAGAGAGGGATCAGCCCAGCTGTGTGACAGAGAGAGGGATCAGCCCAGCTGTGTGACAGAGAGAGGGATCAGCCCAGCTGTGTGATAGAGAGAGGGATCAGCCCAGCTGTGTGACAGAGAGAGGGATCAGCCCAGCTGTGTGACAGAGAGAGGGATCAGCCCAGCTGTGTGACAGAGAGAGGGATCAGCCCAGCTGTGTGACAGAGAGAGGGATCAGCCCAGCTGTGTGACAGAGAGAGGGATCAGCCCAGCTGTGTGACAGAGAGAGGGATCAGCCCAGCTGTGTGACAGAGAGAGGGATCAGCCCAGCTGTGTGACACATCTGTCACATGACCCGCCGTGTGGCCGCTTCTACTGCTCATTTGTGTTACTACGGAAACACGGTAAACATGGAAACAGTTCCGATGCGGTCGAGGAATGCGTTCCTAACAGTTTCCATCAAACCCGCAGGCAGACAGGGCTCCACATTCAGATACCAGCTCAGTAACTAACTGCACACCACGACACATTAGAGTCTAAAGTCACATTAGAACTGGCGCACGCAGAGACTAAGAGGCTGCACTGGGGTTGGGGGGGCACAGCCTCCATTGCTCTGTCATGGACACAGTGCTCAGGGTGGGGGTATGGTGTTCAGGGTGGGGACACGGTGTTCAGGGTGGGGACACGGTGTTCAGGGTGGGGACATGGTGTTCAGGGTGGGGACACGGTGTTCAGGGTGGGGACATGGTGTTCAGGGTGGGGACACGGTGTTCAGGGTGGGGACATGGTGTTCAGGGTGGGGACACGGTGTTCAGGGTGGGGACATGGTGTTCAGGGTGGGGACACGGTGTTCAGGGTGGGGACACGGTGTTCAGGGTGGGGACACGGTGTTCAGGGTGGGGACACGGTGTTCAGGGTGGGGGTATGGTGTTCAGGGTGGGGACACGGTGTTCAGGGTGGGGACATGGTGTTCAGGGTGGGGACACGGTGTTCAGGGTGGGGACACGGTGTTCAGGGTGGGGACACGGTGTTCAGGGTGGGGGTATGGTATTCAGGGTGGGGACACGGTGTTCAGGGTGGGGACACGGTGTTCAGGGTGGGGGTATGGTATTCAGGGTGGGGACACGGTGTTCAGGGTGGGGACACGGTGTTCAGGGTGGGGACATGGTGTTCAGGGTGGGGACATGGTGTTCAGGGTGGGGACACGGTGTTCAGGGTGGGGACATGGTGTTCAGGGTGGGGACACGGTGTTCAGGGTGGGGACATGGTGTTCAGGGTGGGGACATGGTGTTCAGGGTGGGGACACGGTGTTCAGGGTGGGGACACGGTGTTCAGGGTGGGGACATGGTGTTCAGGGTGGGGACACGGTGTTCAGGGTGGGGACATGGTGTTCAGGGTGGGGACACAGAGCTCAGGGTGGCACTGTGGCCCAAACAGAACATAAACAGCCTCCAGGAGGAACCCCCAAATTACACTGCTCACTGCAAGTGCGTAATTAAACACACACCCCCAATTACACCCCCTGCTGA